>NC_061493.1:11623438-11923438 GCF_022539355.2 Hippoglossus stenolepis
CTTGGCCATCTACAGGATGAAACTATATACTCAGACTACATATAGCTTCACAACTTGGTGTAGTATCTGCCTGCAGCCCCTATCAGTACATTGCTTGCTCATTGAATTACAATGAAATGGAGAGACAGAGGGAGAGAGAGAGAGAGAGAGAGAGAGAGAGAGAGAGAGAGAGAGAGAGAGAGAGAGAGAGAGGTTGTGTGTGTCAGTAGAGTGGAAGAGAGAGAGGACATTATGTCACATCAAGGTAAAAGTATGTACACGCAGTGCGGATGGCCTCACCCACATTTGTAGGAGCTGCATGTAGATGTGAGGAGGCAACATGAATGTGTGTAAAGCTCTGTGTCGAAACCTCACCTTGCATGTAATTCTAATCTTTCTATCTCAGTGTGCCATGCATAATCACTGAGGATCCAGACTGCAGTGTGAATGTGTGTGTGTGCAAGGAAAAGGAAAAGAAATAGACAGAGGGAACGGGTGGGTGCTGCTCCCAGGCTGCCAGAGGAGTGTGTCCTTGGACTGCCCTCGTCTCTGACGCACGCACCCACCAACCCTGTCACACACACAAACACACACACAAGCACGCGCGCGCACACACACACACACACACACACACATATTCTCCTGCCACTAGTTCATTTACTCTCTCTCCATATCCAGACAAATACAAAACCAGGCCTTGCATGTGAACGCACGTGCTTTTAGGTACAGGAATAAATACACTTACTGCTGTGCTGCGTGCGCTCTCTCTCTCTCTCACACACACACACACACACACACACACTCATAAGCGGAAAGCTCTTAGACTGGGTTCAGACATCTCATCAGGGATGCAGCAGAGCCCCTGTCTGCAGAGAGAGAGAGAAAAAGAGAGAGATCTCATGTGGTGTAGGACGAGAGTGGAGGGGTTGCTGATATACAAGGTTAAGGTGTGTGTGTGTGTGTGTGATTGCAGCTACCAATTTAACTCCAGGAGGTATGTTAAAGGTTCAGACACACAAATATACACACACTGTATTTATCACAGCATAACGACCAGCACAGACAGTGAATAAAAGTCCACACACAGGGATAAGTATGCCAATGCGCTCATCTTTTTATTGCACAACAATGTATCGTCTTTTTACGAACGCTTAAACAACATTGCCACTGACTGACGGACCAGCTTATTGAGAGAGACCAGGGTGTGGCTCTGTGTTCTCGGCCAGCAGAGGTGGTGGACAAGACAGCCTTGTGGACACAGGTTCAAATCAGCCCCGTGCCCTCGCCGCCAGCCGTGCATCTCAGCACTGGACGGAGACAAATCATCAGCAGCGTCCCAAGAATCCACCTGATCTCTCGGGAAGCCAATTGAAAGGGCATCAGCTCGGGCTCGGTGCTGATTTGTCCCTGGACTGTAGACATCAACTTAGACAGAGCTGGAGTTGTGACATACTTGAACCTTTTTGTTAAGAGCAGAAGCCGAGCACAGCCTGAAGTGGTTGCAGACTGGCCTTCAGAGAGAGAGAAAGAGAAAACACATGCTGTGTCAGATATCTGTGCTGTCGTCTACATGGTGCTGGTAAAGTGTATCTGGATGCCCACACTGAGCTGCGTGTGCAGGCTGTGGAATGCTACTAAGTCTAGGGATGTGCCAGAGTCATTTCTAGGAGTATTACAGTGGAGGTTTTTTTTGTTTGGTTTTGTTGGATTTTTTTTAGAACAAATGGAGTTTGTGACTGTGTAACACTTTCCAGCTGGTGCTGGTATCTCTCTTAGCTTCTTGTGGGTTTCAAACCCCTAAATGGCATCATATTCTCAAGTGGGACCAACATTATAGAAGGAAAGGCACAGGAACACACACGCACACACAAACTCAAGCACACAATACACAGAGTCCTGAAGCAAAGAGAAGGCTTAGGTAAGTTAAACAGGCTACAGTAGCTACGACACAAAGGTTTAACTGTTAGACTAAATAAAATCATTGTACAGTTGGTACACGACAATGTCTAGATTTGAAGGTCCCACTAAGAATCGCACACAGAACTTTGCTTAGATAAGAAAAATACAAGCATGCACTCTGTTATTATCTGTCAAGGTAACTCGACCGGGAGTCGAGTTCGTGACTGTGGCTCGTGAGCCAAATTCAGCCTTGGAGAGATCTTTTTCTTTTTTCTTTTTTCTTTTTTGAATGGCAAACACCAGATCAGTGTGCAACCAGCATCAGCGTTTAAAGAACTGTGCAACAATTTAGTTTGAGAAAGATTTTCCAGCATGTGCACAACCTAGGTGTCTGTATTGTTATTGTGCATCTCCACAGTTCAAGTTCATTCTTTTCATTTTTGTCAGTTTTGGCTCTGTGCAGCAAGCAGGTCATCTAAGCTAACGTCTAGACTGCCGATATCCACCAGAAGCCTGTCAGAGCTCACCCACTCACTGTAGAAAATGTTTCTGATACAGCAGGTTGTGGTAAAAACACAACAATGTGCCCCACATCTCTGTGTATACCATATGTACAGAACATGAAAAGTACAGAGTACAGCGCGCATGGTGTTGGAAGGCTCAAACCAACAAAAATGTGCAATTTTGTGTTTCCCAAATCAGGGAAAATTATATATACTGACATTGTCATTTTAATTCAGCAATACTAATCTGCATCTAATTTTTTTTTTACATATATTGCAAGTTGAAAATAAAAACACATATTTGCATTTTTACAGGCACATACATACCACAAAAATAGACTATGTGGAAACTAGATATACTAGGCACAAGGTATATACAGTCCGTGTGCATGGGGCACATTGTAAAAACAATAGTCCAACAAAATATACTGAGAAATCAAAGACACTTGTACAAACAGAAATTATACCCTGATTTGCTAACATATCAACACCAAGGCATTCAGTACCCTTTATATCTGGCACAGCAAGAATGAGAGGTTTGAAACTTAGATGCTCTCAATAATTGTCAGTCAGTGTCAAACATGTATATGAGGGATCTCAATCCCACTTCACAGCAAGGTCCAGAAGACAAACCGTTAAACAATCGCACTTTGAACCCCCCGTCATCAGGCAAATACAGCACCGCATCACACGCACAACATGTCGACGGTGGCTGGAGGCCGAGCTGACCGAAACACACGCGTGACACAGACAACGGGGAAAAAGATAAGTGACAGAAGCATGTGCTCGGCCGGGGCTGTACCGGCCTCATAGCCGAGGGTTCAAACAGAGCAGTTACTGATCAAGGTGTGTGGGATGCCATCCCGTCCGATGGGAGTGAATTACAAACTACAGTTTCTTATTGGATGGATGCAGTGAAACAGAGACGGTGCCTGATATTGCCTGAAACATTAGCTCTTTAACTCTCCTTCCATCTTGCTCTCACTGACTGTGGACTCATTCAAATAATATCAGCACAGTCCTGATAGCAGCTTAATAGGGCAAACTCTGGTATTAGCACAAAGGAATAAGGAAGAGGACCAACTGATTGCACTGGAACAGTATTGAAGCACACAACAGCTATTGACTCAAATGGACTTCATTCACAATCGTATTGGCATTTTGGCATGTACCTTTCCCATAGGAAAAAAGCAATACAAAGCTCCTGTTTTGCTGATGAAGCTGATGAAGGTATGACGAAGAAAAAAGGTTTAGTGCACGTTATTGATCGAACACAAAGTTAAAATGTGGCAGCTCTCCAGTAATAATGAACCAGGGATTACAAGCAATAGAATGAAGCCCTTGGATAAAAAAAAAACAATCACCTACACCTTGTTTCAAGATTTTAACAACTCTCAGGGAAAGTGATCGAGACAAAATGGCAGCGAGTTTTATTAATAACAATCTGAGGGTTGCGACTCTGCCGGATCCACCTTGTTTCTCTCAGCCAATCAAAATTCAAGGGGAAGGTTTCAGCGTGGTTAAATCCACAAGTTGATTATGGGAGGATAGACAAGTCTACATAAATCAATAAGAAGCGCCACGGCGATCGATACATCTCTCCGGAAAGGTAGCAAACCTGAGTGAAATGTCCATCGCATCGATTTTGCAGTTTGGCTCGGGATCGATGCTCCGAGCTGGAAAAAGTTGGATGTGGTGTTTGTTAAACACATCGAATCAGCTGCCTATTTTCTATAACAATTGGATTCACTTTTCATCCGTACAGTTTAACCGGGTAATGGGCTCCAGGAGAAGTACTGCAACTGTTTTAAGAGAACAGAGCATTGATTTTCATTGTTGATTACAAGGTCGTAGTGCAACACAAGGGGCTTAAATGGACGTCCTCGGTGTTTTTTCGCTATAGACCGAGGAGTTCAAAGTGGTTTCGACTCGCTCCCGTGCACACCCACTTCACTAACGAACTAAAATGAATCCTCTCATGTTGGATGTGGGGATGGGGATGTCACAGGGGGGTAGCATACAGGTTAAATACAGCAATCCAGAGAAGCATCATTGAACCGAAAAAGATCACACAGACACTCAGCAACACATACAGCAATTCCCACTAACCCCATGTTGCATCATAAAAGCTCCTTTGAATCTCTGTCCCTTTATTTACATGGCAGTTTATATCTGATTAGCTGTCTTCCTTCTCGTATGGCATACATTCAGCATGAGAAGGCTTTAGGTTCAACAGGATCAGAATATTTTTGAATAAATAAAGCCCCAACCCCAGTCGCCAATTTTGAACTATATGGGATTGTTGGATCTAAATGTTAAGACAGTTCAGATGACGTAGGGGTGCAGAGAGACTTTGATATGGGACAAAGACTGGGAGGAGTTCCTGCCCCATATTGCCAACCTCAAATCCCCCCCCATTCATCTTATGTCTGAACATCTCCAAATGGGCTTTAAAGTGACGTTTTTTGAGGATCTGACTTGCTCAACTCAAAGCAATTTGAATTTGAATTTGACCTGTGGCTCTGAACCAATTTTAAGCAATTTGTCCCGTCTGTTTTAACAAAAATGAAAATTCCCTTCCTCTCGTTCCCTCAAACATTTTTGGTTAAGGTAAAGACATGGTCACTGGATTACAATACCTCAAGTGAAGCCACAATAGCTGCTGGATTCTTTAAGATTTCACATTAAAAAGAAAAAGAAAAAAAAGGAAGAAGAGAGAAGTTCACTTTCCTGTACAGAATATGTTTAGATATTTATATTCATATATATATTTATATATATAGGCGGGGTAGAGTATTGCAGAATTATATTGCATGTGTTAATCAATAAACCTAGACAAAAAACAAGCTAGTATACAGTATGGGTTGTTCACAAATGTTTCCTTTTCAATAAAGCTCAGATTATTTAACCACGTCTGCCTCAGGGTTACAATCAGTGCGGACCGAACAGCTGACCACCGCCCAGATGTTTCAGGGGAACGCGTCAGCGCCGCCGTCGGGATGTCAAACCAATCACGCTTGACAAAGCAGTGTAGAGAGTATGTGAGTCCATTCTCCGCAAAATAGAACCGAAACGCACCAACAAACTCACGCACACAAACTTACACCCACATATATACATACACACAAACCAAATATATGGCTTCTAACGTTGAATCAAGGCAGTTAAATAAATGGCAATTTCTTCTATGTTTCTTTTTTAGTTGATACAGACACAACCACACTTTGTGTTCAAGCTCAACTTTGGTTTGGGTAGATACAATGAATATAATATCCGTCCGTACTTTTTTCATCAACTATTTACACATCGATGTAAGATCGACCAGCGGTCTAAAACACTAAATTCACTACTATTTTAAACAATATGAAGAGCAATGTGTTCTTTTGCTACGACAGCTTATACAGAAAAAATTACACATAAAACACTTTTTGAACGCTTAAAATGTCATTGTCATTTGACTTCAAGTCCCTGATTTTCATTTTTAAGTCCAGCTCCTGCTAGATTGCATTGCATGGATTCTACACAGTATGCAATAGTTACATTAATCATACGTTTCTTCATATCTTTACAGTAAAGACAGCAATATACAGTAGGTGTTTGGAAGCAGAGTGTAAGGGGTGATACTAAGACTAAAGGTGCTGGCACAGTAGACTAGACCAGTTCAACCTTAAGTTATACATGTTTAATTGTATAGACTCCTCATAGCCAAAGTGTCTCAAGACTTTGAGTTGCTCTTTTCCTTCTGCTGACACCGCCACACAGTGCATCCAGGTCAAATGACTGGTGGCGAGGAGCGGTAGCTGATTGGTCATTTAGCAGGCTGACAGATCAGCTGGACTGACCTAAAACAAACAGATTCTCCTACAAAAAAGGCCTCTTTCCTGAACTCTACCAGGGTCACAAGTTGGAAGACAGCCGGGATCTGGCAGAGTCTAGCTCTGGAAGGCTGACAATTGAATCTTTCTTGGGAACTCCAGAGTCTGGAGGTCCTGATCCAGCAGCTGCTGCTACTGCCCCCATCCCAGCAGGTCCACCAGGAGGCGGTGTGGAGGCAAAGGCCACCCTCTGTTGAGCTCCTGCCGATCTCCCTACCCCTGAGGACCCGGGCAGGACTGAATGAGAGGGCTGAGGGGGGCCGATGGAGGTGTTGGAGGTGCGGGTAGAGGGCGAAGGACTGGGGGCTGCAGAGGCAGCTTGTGTTGTTCCCTCCTGGGGGAGTGAGAGCTGGGAGGCAGACAGGGCCCGGGTATCATGACTCAAGCTGCCTGTATGAAGGGAGTGGGTGCTTTTGTGTGAGGCAGGCCTCTGCTGGGTCTGTGTGGGGCTGGGTGCATGGTGCTGTACTAGGGACAACTGGGACCCAGAGGGTCCTGCACTCGCCATGTACTGGAAAGTCCGTCCTGAAGCTGCGAGCGGGCTTTGGACCGGAGGGCTGGAGATTGCAGATCCAAACGCCCCTCCGAGCGTCTGAGGTGGTTGAGACTGAAGCGGGGACATGGAGACTGGGCTGGACATGTTCTGCATCACCTGAAACCTTCGCACCATACGAGGAGACTGCAGCGTCCCTGGGCCCACCAACGGACTCGCCATCTGAGGACAGAAGCTCATAGCCACAGCCTGCTGGAGGGTGGCGATAGCAGAGCCTGACTGTGACTGACCCGGGGGAGCAAAGATACCACCAATGGAAGGGGTCATAGACATGGCTCGCGGCCGCTGCAGGTCCACCAGCTTCACCATCTCACGGTCATACTTGACGATCTCCTGGATCATCTCATTCTCCCGGTTGTTGAAGACACCAGAGTTGAGATCATGCTGAACCTTGTGCATCAGGATGGAGTTCTTTTTACCTGCAGAATCAAACAAATGCGATGATTTTTTTAAAGAGGTACAGGCAAACATGAGAAAGGACAGGGAGGACGATCAGCAGAACAAATATGTGAAAAGAAGAGGATTTTGGAAAGGGAGAATACATTTAGAGTTAGATATAGCATATGATGTCCTTCAGGTACATCCTCCAGTAGAACAAGCTCAGAGGAACGGACATGTCACCCTGTACTCTCATCTAGTGTTACAGTGTCCTGTGTCTTTCTGAGAAAACAGCACAGCTCATTTTACTGCCTATTTCAACATTAATATTAAGGAAACATTTCCCGAGTCATCATTTTGTTTTCGGAAGATGGGCTTCAATTCAGAGTACTCTCTGCGCTTTTATTTAAAAAACAATATATATATATATATATATATATATATATATATATATAAATATGCAGAGAATCTTAGTTTTTAAATGGTCCAATACAGATGTTACATGTTTTTATATTGCTAATCATATTTTTGACAGCATAAATGCAGGAGGATTTGTTTTCCTCATTTCAAGGCTGTGAATGTAGTATTTTTAATTTCTTACCTATGCGGTCGAGTCGGTCAATGGCAACAGTCTCAAAGGCTCTTCTCATCATAGGGTATTCCTCCAGCACCTCATTAAAGTGGTCGACAGACAGAGAGTAGAGTCGACAGTAAGTCTCTGCCCTGACGCTGGCTGTCCGCCGACCCCTCGTCAATAAACAGATCTCTGAAACGAGGGAAGACAAAGAGCAACCACTTAAAAAAAGATTTTAAACACAAGAAAAAAATGTACTTGGCAGCCACAAACTGTTGCCTTACCTCCAAAATAAGAGCCATCCGAGAGTTTCATTGCCAGGGTGCCCTTGGTGATGACGCTGCAGACTCCGTGCTGGATGAAGTACATTTTCTTTCCTATCGTGCCCTCCCTTATGATGTAGTCGTGCGGCTGGAATACCTCGAAACGCAGCTTGGTCAACATGGCTGTTACAAAGTTTGGCTCCGCGTTGGCAAACAGCGGCATGGATGCCACCAGCTTGCGACAGTTGAAGTTGACAATTTCCTAAGAAGGGGTACATGCAAGAACAGAGAAATAAATCAACGTGAAACCACGGTGCTGCACTGACGTGTCCTTGTGCATGCACGAGTAAAAGTGTGAAAGTTAATCTTGAATAAACAAAAAAACGGTGTTTCACCTATATAAGATTACAAGCTGATGTTTGTATGTTGACATTGGGTGTCTTGCTGTGTGTTTACCTCTCTGAGTGGCTCACTGAGTTCTCCCAGAATGCTCTCCTCGTCAAACATCTTGCCCTGGTACCTGTGCTCGTAGTAGTCATGGATTTTCTGTCGGAAGTCGGCAGGCAGCTTGTGGAAGGACATGTACTGCTCCACTTGCTTGTACTAAGAGATAATGAGAGATAATGTGCTGTTAATGCAGTGCACATATTGATTTTATAAATATCCACGCATTTTTATATTAACCCAACGTCAGCATGTTAAGTAATGCATTATGGGAGCTGGTGATATTCCATGTGTTTCAATGCATATCCTGTGACAACACACAGTATATGTCTAAGTATTATCTGTGTAGCACCGACATGATAGAACACAGGCCTCTGTTCATTCTGTTGCAAACTGTTAAATCACATCATTGCAATGAGTGTGGCTCATATTGATTCAGACCCACAGACACTGTCCTAATTTTTGGTAAATACTCACTAGATCAGAAAATGCGTAACCCTCCGCAGCTGAAAATAGTGCCCGGTAAAAGCCTTGTTACTCTCGTATGAGTCATTTTCGCTAAAAACCACAGGGCCTGGCTGTTTTTGGATGCTATTTACATCTAAGAGGAGCAAATGAGCGTGAAGCTGAGAGACAGGGTGAAGAAGGGGGGGATGACAGATGGACTTTGTTGATTTATGATCTTTTCCTGTAATTTTCAGACAAACGCAAAGATGTAGAATATTGACAGCCTCGTCCTTTAAACACACATGAGGAATAAATACACAGAAACAAAGACATGAATAATTTGTTGAACAAGTTTCAAAGCACAAGGGATCAGATCATGTGTGTCCATGAATAAGTGTCAGTAAGAAATGCACTTCACATACAGTAAATACAGTGTGGAGAAGTCTTTGTATATTGTATTAAGCCACCTGAGAAATAATTAGAGATTTCTCAGGGTTTGAACATTGTTCATAGGTCTGGTCGTTTGTAGACATTTTAATGACGAACTGTTACATATTGTATTTTCAATGGTCATCCTTTGAGGCTGTAATTTATATTACCCTTGAATTTCCTTGTCTTATCCTCACATAATATTTAATTTTAACAACATCTCAAACTAAACTCAAATAGGGACACAACTTATCAACGACACATGAGGCGGTATCTTATTTGAAGATGATGCATCAGTGTTTCTCTTGCATTTCCTTCCGGTGAGTGGGTAAACAGAGTCAATACAAACAGCCACACCAAACAGCGCTGGCTCACGCCCTTCAGCTGTCGTCTGAGAGGAACACGCTCGTTCTTTGATCAGCGCTATACCAAGAAGTGAATCCATGCCCGATCAATAAAACGTGAAGGGTCCGACACGGCAACAACACAAGCAATCAGCTTCTATTGTTGAGATATGCTAATCACAATCCATCCACAGTGACCAGCGACAAACAGAGGACTCCTGTACGTGGCCGGGCTGCAGAGAGGGGGACTGAAAGATGTGGAGGTGAACGGAACGGACACTAAACTAAACATTGTAAAAAAGATTGTACTGCTTGTACTTTGCTGTCAGACATCGTGCACTCCAGCTCAAATGAAAAAGCTCAATAAGACCAGAGCTCAACCTTGCACCTGTATGAAGCTTTCCAGGACACTGTTTTAAGAGGTGTTGTGGCAGCTCCGCTCACATACTCACAACTCCCACAAAATGAAGAAGTCATCCTCTGTATACCCCCTTTATCCAACTACCCCTAAAACTCCATCGTGTGGTGGATGAACGCCACGGAACCTGTCAGCTGGCTTCAAGCGGCATCCCGCTCCTACAGTTGGTTTGCCTCATCAGAGCAGAAACCCTGCAGCAGATCTGGAAGGTCCCAGGAACTGTGTGTCCTAGTCAAGACCCCAACCCAAAAACAACTAGGAGGGAAAATACCACCACTCCATTCTTCATTCACACAGTGCATCTATGTGCACTGATTTCTGTATCATTAATCAAACACACACAGCCAGCAGGGGCAATGTGGAGTTCAGTGTCTTGCCCAAGGACACTTCAGCATGCAAAATGGGGGAGACTGGAATTGAACCACTGATAAAAATCATTATTATTTTAGATTCATAAAATCCAGATCCAAACCAAATTTCACCTGTTCATAGATATAAGCCCTCTACACGTGCCAGATTTATTTTATTTGTTTAAACAGATCTTCATTGCAACCATTGTAAAAGTGACACAAATTGTGAAAGTATTTTTGGCATGCACATAAATCCCCCCCCCCCACCCTATGGCAGCGTCCCCCAACACCCTGGGGTCTCTAAGCAAGAAGTGTTCCGCTCTTCGTGATCCAAGGAGCTTATGTGATTTTCTGTTGCATTATTTTATGTAATGGACGTTTTTTTTGTTTTCCAAAACTTTTTTTGTTTGTTTTGTTGTCTTGAGTTCTCTGAGAAACTTTGATCCTTGTGTGTCTCTCTCGCTTTACTTCCTGTCCCATCCTTGTGATTGTCTGCACCTGCCCCAATGGGTTTCACCTGTGATCAGTTATCTCTGCCTCCCTTGTTTCCCCTTGTCTTTGTCAGTTCGTCTGTGTACACAAGCTTTTCCTGGTGTTTGAGTTCCTCTTTTTTCAAATTAAATTATTCTTCACCACAGCCTACATTTCCATCCCTGCGGTTGGGTCCTCTCAGCTAAGATCTATGGCAGCTGCATGTGACCCCATCTCCAGGGCGGAGGGATTTCACTTGATGAATTTAGGCAGTATATGCAACTCAAGTGATATGATGTCATTTAAAATATGTTGGCCACTTCCTGGTATACTAAGTGAGACCCCTCAGTAGCAATTTGCGCTGCTTTTCACTTAGTCCCAACTGTCATGTCTCACAAAGAAAGTGGATCCTGTTAACTAACAAGCTAACACAGATGAAAACATAACATCCTTGGCAGAGGTAATGAGGTCCACCAGCATCTGATAGGAATTCCTACATCGGAAACACATTTGAAAGAGTTTTTCGCAGCGCAAGCCGATAAAATCTTCACTTTTCTTCTTCCCTTACTTTCCTTCAGGAGCAAAGCACAGTGCAGCAGGATCATAACGACTCCACCACGAGTCACAGCAGATCATTTTGTCTTCGCAGTCACAAACACTGGGTGAGCACATCCACATCAGGATAGAGTTGACGGTGACAACCACGGTCTCCCGTTGACATTCACTCTGCGTCCCACTGCCACAAAACATAAACATGAATAAACCAAACATGCAACATTTGAATTATTCAGCATCTATACAGGGGGCAGCTCCTGTGATTGGGTTACGCAAGACTGAGTCTCACCTGCATGAGTAACTCTGCTTCCTGACATCTGCAAATGGAGGGAGGCCTGAAGGAATGACCCCGTGTCACAACTCTCTCCCTGACATATCATAACGCTGCAGCTGCTGGGGGGACCTCATAAACTCCCCCTCGCAGAGATGAAGTGACTGAGCGGCTCTGGTTATACACGACAAGTCACTCCAGCCAACTGTGGCTCAGCTAAGTCTGAGAGAATGAGGCAGCAGAGGCCTGACTGGGCTTTTAGATGGTGGCGTTGAACGACTTGACACGTCTCAGTGCGCCGGGTCCATTATCTCCCGGCTCATCTGGAACCTCTGCTGCGTCACAGAGGAGAAGCAGCGAGCGGGTGTTTGTCCGGCACAGCCCGTGAAGCGTCCAGAGCGGACAGACAAACAGTCAACTGAAAGTAAATAAGACGTCCACTCTCTGTGTCACTGTGATGACGCTGTGAGTTCAACAGAACGCTTTGCTGACATTTTGTCATCTAAAATACTGTTTTCAGGAATGTCCATTTTGTTATTTGTCATTAAGAGGTTTTGTTTTGTTCCTTTCCTTTCCTTTTAACTTCCCTCTTTCTTTCCAATGCTAACCCTTCCTCTCCTCTTTCTGTTTTGTCTTCATTCTAATCTTTTCCCCCTTTCTTTCCTTCCTGTTTTTTTAAATTGACTTCCCCGTCCTTTACTTTTCTTTCCTTTCCCATCGTTTCTCAGGGTGTAATTTCTTACATTTCCTTCTTTTTCTTTCAAACCCTTCCCTTTGCCTTTCCTCTACTATTTCCTTCACCATTCTTTTCTTCCCTACCCTCTAATTTAAAAAAAAAAAAGTTTCATCTATATATACACTTCACTTTCTTCCAGGGCCTCTCCCTCTCTCTCTCCCCTTTTCCTCTTCCTCTCTCCCGCTCATTCATCCCACAGCTTCTCTCCATTGGAAATTCTAATTCGGGTTCATCCCAAACGGCCATGTAGATGTTTAATTCATTCACTTCATTCCCGGCTAAATCGCCTCATTACATTACGAAGCACATTCACCAAAGAGAAGAGAATCAGATAGCGGCGATTCAGAGCTCGTCTGCATGTCTTCAGTTGGAAGATGTGTACAGAGGGAGGAACAACACACTGTGGGGTCTCACACAGTACAAAGACTCATTAAATGAAACAGAGAAAAACCCACGATTCAGTCAAAGGGAGTGACAACTAAAGGAGACTGGCTGATAGGGGTTCGTACATCAGACGTATTT
Organism: Hippoglossus stenolepis; assembly: GCF_022539355.2. NCBI lineage: Eukaryota > Metazoa > Chordata > Actinopteri > Pleuronectiformes > Pleuronectidae > Hippoglossus > Hippoglossus stenolepis. The sequence continues at coordinate 11,636,450 of NC_061493.1, forward strand.
TCTTCTAGTAGAGACTATGATTTGGCACCACCACAGGGACACTGTTTTTGTTGTAGATGTAGGGGAACAGGAATCTCTTTGGCCACTGTCTCTGCACAGTCAGCCTGGTTCTGGGTAATTGGAGCGATCAGTGACACGCAGTGTTGGCTAAGAGAAGACACACGGCTGTTGATGGTGTCAGCAGCAGAAAGACGGAGACGAGGAGGATAGAAAACAATGTTGTGTCCCGTGCAGTGCCACATCATGGCTGAGAGCTCAGACTGGCGTCTGCTCTCTGACTGAGACTAGTCTCCACCACTACAAGAGAGAGACGCTGATTCAGTGTAAAACCCCCAGCGAGGCCATTAAGAGCAGATTATGGATGCAAAAGGTGTGTTGGTGCAGAGTCATAGCTTCCGCCTTGAAGGCACAGTTCATGTTTTCGAGGAAGATGGAAAAATCCACAAACAGAAATTGCTATCTGTTATTTTTCTCTGACCGACTCTTCACTGTCCCGTAAAAACCACATCTCCAAAAGGTCAATAAGCAGATAACAACAGCAGCCATGTTTTCAGCTACTATAAGTCTGCAGACTTCTGTCACGCTGTCAGGTTTTCAGGTTTTTTCTTAAATATGTCGTGTTTAAAATAATCAATTAGAATTTTTTTTATCCACACCCAAAACTTAAATCAATGAGGTAAATTGTAAATATGTATCTCATTAATATTGTCAGAAAGAGGAAATAATAAAATGGAATAAATAAATGTGTCTGTTTCACTGAAGACATTTTCTGAAAATCACTTGAATAAAAAAGTATTTTTAAGAGCTTAGGCTTTGAATTATTTGTTACATATGTGCTTTTCCTGCAGTGATAGGTCAAAACATCTGCTGGGAGAAAAGCAGAGGTGGTGTCTGCAGCTGCTGAAAGATCTTAATAGTTTAGCATGTTTGTCCAACTACACAATACACTAACCCCTGCTAAACAAGTGTCTGTTGAAGTTAAAGTTGTGCAGAGGAAACAAAACGTCATGAACCATTTATAAAAGTAGAACTTCCCCCACCCTGACAGGTGATGTGAATGGTGATGTCAGTCGAACAGATGTCAACCACGCAGTACTACTGTACATGTCACATGTACGTCATCTTGTTAAACCATGATTGCGAACTGCTGGGCCAGAAAAGAAACACATTCACGTCAACCCCCAGAGGTGTCAAGAATTTCTGACAGTTAAGACAAGTCTAACTACAGAGATGTCAACAGACTGATGGTGAAATGACTGCAAAGCCACCATCAGTGCATCTAAATAAAGTCGTGTTGTTTTTATTCTGCCGCTGGGGCATGAATGCAGAATGAGACCGAGTCTGATCAGGACGAAATAACTGAGAAAACTTGTGAAAGAGTGAAAAGTTTGGGTGAAGAAGTGTTTCTCTTGGACAGATGTGCAGGTTTGCAGGTCAAATATAAACAGAAATTAGTTCTGACCTCCAGATATCAAAGAGCCATATTAAATTTTCGTGATCACCAGAAATACATTCCTAAATTTATCAGTGGTGACACAAGTGAGGCTGCTTCTATCTCTGTCTCTCTGTGACTTTGCACTTTGTGTATAAATAACTCACAGCTCTCTGCACCAAAGCCACCAAACAAAAATCCTCCCTATATTCCACCTGCCTGGATCCTGAGTCAGACATTACACCTGGGCTGGAATAGAAACATCCACACAAAGTGAGCCCGGGCCTCACCGGGGTTGTAACAGACTGCCGACAGACAAACTAAATTCACCCAGCAGCATCCGCTCCTGCCTCACTGTCATGACTGGCACTTTTCTGCTCTGCTTGTTTTTTTATTTCCTTATTATTTTTTATTTTTAATATATCCATCTTCAGCTCAAAAACTAATCCTCACAGAGGAGCAAAAAAAAATGAAAATCTGACAACTGGTCAGAAAAAAAGTTCTTGGGGATGTGCAGTTTCCTGCCCTCAGCAGAAAAAAATAATGTTCTGGGATGGAGTGATGACATATTAGGAAATGTCTAAATGTGAGTGGATACACTCGGTATTATCAACAAAATTCTTACTACCTTAATTTAACCTTAATCTGAATATAATACTGGCTGTTTGGGGATTATACCAAGTTAATTTATCTCAGCCCCTAAATAGAGAGTCATGCTACAGTCCCCTTATGAAACCACATTTAAAGTCATTAGATTAGATTTTTATTAGAATCTACACCAAATTGCACAGCCATGCATCAGTCTCCTACACATGTATGTTTTTTTTTCCATCAAGATCCATAATTTTATTCTCTGAGAAATTAACAATAGATTTTGGAAAAAATCTTTTTGTTTCAGAAAATGAAAAATGGTTGTCTGGATCTGCATCTGGATCTTGGGTCATGCCCCACCCTTGCACGAAATTCCACGAAAATTGCTTTGGCCATTTTTGCGTACCGACTAACAAACAAACAGATGCAGACGAAAATACAAGTTCAATGTCGAGGGTAAATATATGAGACATAAGTCAGTGTTCAGACTGGTTCTTGTGCAGAATCAAGTGGACATTAAAAACTGAGGGTAAAACATCCGAGGAGTGATCTCCTTCCTCACAGATAAAACACAATGGATTTCTCTCGGGCCTTTTAACTTTCCATTCCAGGAAGCACACTAAAGAAGAAATCACCAGTCAGCACACAACTTGCTGAATCACCGTCTTCTGAAACATTTATTGAATATGATTCAAGCATCCATCAACACAGCTGATAAAACCCCATGAAAAGTTTCACACAACTCTAGCCAGACTATTTCCATCTATTTCACGCTGATGGCGTCCAAATATCTCGCAGTGAACCAGGACGTGTGTCGACAACAAAGCCCTGCTGTCTCCCACAGGTTTCCCCTCCCCCTCGCTCTGCTCCCTGTAGGAGCCGGTTAGCATTAGCACTGAACCTCTCAAGGACACCACCAACAAAGAGGAGAGAGAGAGAGAGAGAGAGAGAGAGAGAGAGAGAGAGAGAGAGAGAGAGAGAGAGAGAGAGAGAGAGAGGGGAGAAGAAAGAGAGATAAATTAAGATCAGGAGGGAAGGAGACGGAGAGATAAAGACAAGAGGGAGATAGGAGGGATTCAGGTGGAGATGTTTAAGAGGTAAAGGGAAAAGAGGGGATGAGATCATGTAAAGAGGGATATAGTTAAAGGTGCACGAGAGATGATAGAGAGAGAGAGTGCAGGTAGATGGAGTGAGTGGGTGATCAGGGAGAGAGAGAGAGGCAGCCATGGTGGCTTACGTCACCTTCAGGATGACATTGGCAGGACACACAGGTCTGCTGCCTCATCAATTCTACTGCTGCCCAAGGGGACATCATATCTCTCTCTCTCTCTCTCTCTCTCTCCTCTACCTCCCTCTCTCTCTCTCTCTCTCTACGCCCAGACCCTGGCGACGTGGCTCTACCTGGCCGAACACACCCGCAGCCTCTGATTGGCTGCTGAGAGCCAGCAACACTCCCCCTGCTCCCCAGCCGGCGAGACTCTGCTTGGAAACAGAGAGGCTGCGCTGTTTCCACCACAGAGCACTGCTGCAGCACGGCTCAGGGCCGCTCGGATCCCCATCATCGCTTTGAGAGAGATGTCTCATACAGTCAGAGAGAAACACACTCTAATGACAGCAAACAGTGTGTGAGTGATTTAACAGGAGCTGATCATGTGGAGGAGAGAGTGTGTTGGTGTGACCTCATACTGTTGCACCACATTACAGCTAGTTATACACATTTTTAACACTTGTTAGAATATGTTATATTCTTTCATAGAAGTCCTGCACTGTAGATTAATGCAGACATGCGGCTGCATTAAAATTCCCACCATCCGCAGCATATACTTAATAATGTAAAATCAGCTGCAGCTTAAAATGACCAAAGAGAAGAAGAGAATTACAAAAACTAGACATGCATTAATGACCTGAACCATTGTTTTGATCAGCAAAGATCATTTTTTAAAAACTGAAGGTTATTTAACCTCATTGACCTTCCCCAGTGGGCCGGTCAGTACAGACTCACACTGTGAAGTCACCAAAAACCTTTTCACCCCTGATACTGATTCCACCATCCAAACTCTTTGTTTGGTCTGTGAGTAACTAAACATAATCATCCTTCTACATGTGAGGTCACATGAAACTGTCACAAATACATTTTCTGAACTTTTTTGTCTTCTGCAAGTTGTTCAGAGTTCTTCATTAAGATGATGATAAGATGTTTTCTGATTCTCTTATTTTTGCTTAACATGTACGTCTTTATTTCAATCTCTCAGAACCTAACTCTGGGTAACATTTGCTTACCATGAATGTTACTGTGAATACCTCCAGTTAACACCTACCACTGGAACAGACTGGAAATCTCAGTATGTAATGTTTGATGTGGTTTATCACATCTGGCCGATAACAGATTCACTTAATAACACAAGTATCTGCCCTGATTCTGATGTAACAGATCAAATGGCATCATCCCTGAAACACACAGAACTTTATTTTCTTCTAGTGGATCCCAAGGTTTCCAAAAATACCATATATATCATGATATTTTTGTGAAAATGTGAATAAGATGACACACAAGACTGCTCAAATATGTACTTTTGAGTATTTCACAAACGTGTTGAGAACATGGAACAGAGATGATTTGACGAAGCTCCTCACCTTTTCCTGATACTGCCGTCTGGAGGAGTCCAGGGATTGGATGAGAGCCGTTGCATGGCCAATAAAAACAGCATAGCAAGTAGCTCCTACAATCATACTTAGCATGGTGAGCCAGATATCTGATAGACTCTCCGGGGCCTGCCGACCGTAACCGATGCACAGCATGTGGCTCATTGCCTTGAACACAGCAAAGGAGTAGAGCTCTGACCACGTATCGTTCTGTTGAGAGATTAAAAAAAGGAGGCATAAACAAACAGTTTAGGTGACATCAAGGTCGCACATAAAAAAAAAGACGTGTTTTGAGGGTGAGTGGTGGCAGAGACAAGGGAAGCAGAAGAAAGGCTTTGGGGGCAGCAGGGTCACGGAATAGCACTTTCACAAATGAGAACTCAAGGGACAGAGTTGCACTGAAAAAGGAAAGAGGAAGAAAATGGAAACGACATCAGGGGAATCCTTCGGGGCCTAATCAGTAAAGTAGAGATGGTTTGGAAATCATTTCCTCCAAGTGAAATGATAATGAGAAGTTATTAAATATGTGCTTTCAGAGCCGTGTGAATAGAGATCAGCTACAGGTGGTGACAGCTGGGCAGCAGGCACACGGCTGCCTGCGTGGAGATTTACAAAGGGGCAGACCTCATACTGTAACTCAGAAAAACATCAAGGGGCATTAATCATGTTGTTGGATCAACCCTCTATACCTTCACATTTGTAAATAATAGTTCAGTGTTATTTCCCTGCTGCGAGAAGCATTTTCTGATCTTTCATCGCTAAAAATAATATAGAATTAGTACAAGGGAACAATCACAGGCACAACATAAAGGCCTGTGCCTCTGCACAGATGTATTATGATCCGTCGTGATGGACAACATTGAAGAGCCACGCAGCGATAGAGGCACCGCTCCATCGTGAGCAGAGGCAAAATGTAGACCCCAAAAATAAATATAGCTCCACCAAGTGGGCTGAGACTAAATGGTGTATGTGAAAACAGAAAGACAACAGTGGGGTGAAACAGATTGAATAATGGATGAACGATGAGCACTTTGATTCTGAAATAGCGCGGGCAAAAGAGAGCGAGCGAGAGAGAGAGAGAGACTGTATCCTCACAAGTCTCTACAGGGGTTCCAGTTTGGGAACCATCCGCTGCTTTGTTGGTAATCACCGTCTCCATTAGCAGCACATAATACTGTTTGAAGTCGGCTGACGATGCGGTGGCTTTAAATTTATCATCCGGTGTCTTGAGCTGTTCCTTTGTGTGCGCTGTGGCAGCCTGGCAGTGCAGCGGGCCTCCTATGCATGAAGATGCTCAAACTTGAGAGGAGCGTGCCGTCAGAATAAAGGTCTGTTGCCGCACAGCAGAAGTCGTGCTCACCATGTATCATGCTGTGAGTATGAAAGTGTTAACAGATGTGTGCGGTGGCGGATGGTGTATGAAGAAAGGTCACGATGTCGAGTCACCGGTGAGTTTTTATGATTAGAGCTACACAGAAATACAGTCTTTATTTTCTCCTGCACATGGTGATGCATAAAGTGTGTTAAAAAATAATCTGCATTTTTCATCTCTGCTTTCTTAGGTCGCCACTTTATTTTAGCATGTTAGCATGCTAACTTTTGATAATCATCACCAAGCATAAAGTACAGCTGAGGCTGATGAGAGTGTCAAAATAAAGGGAACACCTAATCCACATTGTTGGTAATAGTTGTCGTCACATTTAAATCTTAACCATGGATGTCAAACTGCTGGTAGCGCTTGATGGAAGAAAAAAAATCAGGAGATTGCCAAAATCATCGGCTGTGTCTCAGTTCAGGGGCGCAGTCTACCCGGGCCATGAAGGAAGTGGTCTTCATGGGCCGGGTAGACCACAAAGGCCAAACCCAAGTATGACAGTCTTGTCTACATAGACTTCATAGATTGTTTTAATTCTGTTTGGTTGAGTTGAAGCATGATACTCAAGCAGTCTCAGCGCTTGCAGCCTGTTGAAGCTTTTTTTTCTTGGGAATGGGAGGACGCATTTGTCAGCTGTATCTGAAGGAGCCTTCAAAATGGGACAGTAGTCCCACCGCTGTGAGGCAATTGGCCCTCAAAAGCAGCCTCCGAGGGATGCAACCCCTGAATTGAGACACATATTTGTAAATTGTCCTCTGGGGACCATGAATTTCTAGACAAGAGTTAATGGTGATCCATGCGATAGTTTTCTAATTTTTCAGTCTGGACCAAAGTGCTGCACTGGCCTAGTATCACCATCCCTGGAGTCACGGCACTAGAACAGCTAAAAATTATGAAAAGTCCAAAGACCGGCACAAAAGATGAACTTTTGCTCTGTTACACACTCGTCGGTTCACACCTCCCTGCACAGAGGCCTGATGGACTGAGTCTCTCTATTGGAATGACTGACGGTGCGGGAGAAATGACAGAGAGAGGAATAAGCAGATAATGAATAACGGAGCAATACAACCCACTGAATGACCAATCTTTTCTGTGTGTCCAACAGGCGATAAGCTAGACAAATATAACGATAATTGACGCACATGTAACAAGGCCTCTGCCCCGGCCCACCAGTTTAAATTACAATGGCTTATCTGAGCTTTATTCTGCAGTCACCTCTGTCTCTCTCTCTCTCTGCCTCTGTCTTCCTGCAGCTTCACCGAGTGCGTGTGGTCTCTTTATAAACTGTGGTGTGGAAAGTGAAATGGGTTTTTACTGGATGTGAAAACCAGGTCATCCCCTTCCCCACGACAGTTCAAAGGTCAAAAGAAAAGTGGCATGTGGTATGAATGAATGGCAAAACTGTTTTTGTGAAGCACTTTGAGTGGTTGTCAAGACCTGAAAAGCTCTATATAAATACAGGCCATTTACCATTTAATTGCAAAGACTGGTAACAGAGGGAAACAGCGAGCCTGCCTAGTTTCAGCCTATTGATAAATTTCTCTTTAATAGGTGTGACCTTTAGTGTAGCTGCTATGTCAGGTTAGCGGTTTCCCCTGCTCCAATAGACACCTGGCTGCAGGTTCACATGTACAAACATGAACATGGTGTTGAACGCTCAGAAAGGATGTGAATATTTTCTAAAATGTCCAGTATACCTGTTGATAGGTGTCCACCCGAAAGTAGCACATATTTTTACTGCATTTTGAGAAAATGTGAATTATATATGTCTCCATCCACTACCATTATGTTTAGGCGATAAACATTAGACATTAAACCAATTCAGAAGAAGATGGTGCAACCAGTCAAACTTTAAACAGTGACGAGATGTAAAAAAACAAATCAATTTGTTTCATGTATTTATCTAAGATTTGTGACAATGTCTGTTTTTATCTGCTGCTATTATTCGTCTCAACTGTCAATATTTCAATAACATACTTCTATTAAATCATCCTGGTTCATTTCTTTTTTTTCTATGACATTTTATCACCTCTGGCTTTCATTGATATAAAATAACTTTCCGCCTTTGCAAAAAACGGTTTGGGAATATTTTTAAATTATGTTTTTTTCCACTCCGACCTTCTGGTTACACCGGGTTCATTTTTTCAGACTTTATAATGTTGCTACAAAGTTCTCGCCGTGATCCTCATGATGAAAACTGAACTTTATGTGCAAAGTGTGTAAATTGTAAATGGTCTGTATTTATTTAGCAGGTTTCCAGTCTTATCAACCGCTCAAAGTCCCATTCATCCATTCACAAAGCACCTCCATGCGCTATATGATGCTTTTTCTATCACACTGCATTCACACACTCTCAGCACAGCTGTCAGGGGACACTGCAGACTGGGATCGATCCACTGACCACCTGGTTCTTGAACAACCCTCTCTACCTCCAGAGCCGCAGTCAGAGGTGTGGTGGACACTTTTAAGTAGACTTTGAATGACGTTAGGCTTCTGTATTGCATTACTGTCTGAGAGGCCATAAGGTCAGCTCCCGCTGTTCAGCCTCTGTCTGTGTGACTGAACTGAAGAGTGCACTGATGGTTCGGGGAAATGGTCCCAGTCATGATGTGACATTTGTCCTTTCACTGTGACCACATCTAACTTAGTAACTGTCGCTCAATCTTCAGAACGCTTTAAGTAAAAATTGTTCTCGACATAAATAACGTCACAGCAGCTGGAGTAATGTGTAAGTAGGATACTGTAACACCGCCTGTACTCTGCACAGTGAGATCTTTTTACAACAAAAACACCTGAGCTGCTGTGGGACTGAGATAATCACATCCTTTTCTCTCCTCGCCCAGGAAACAAACATCACCTCATCTCTGGTCCATTTACAGAGGTCGGACAGCAGCTTTTACTTTCCATGTTTATCAGCTGTTACGGGTCTAGTGTGTGTAGTTCAAATCAAATTTACGACTTCCAGCAACAGACCTGTAAAACTGTTTAGTCAAACTATAGCTGTGGTGACTTAATAGAAAGATTTAACACCATGTAAAGTGATTAGCGGCTTTTCTTCTCCAGGCGAGCTGACCATTATGGTGCAGTGTCATTATTCTGATGCTGCTGTCTCTAACATAGAGATTTACTTTCTTGTGACAATGCTGCATAAAACTAATGCCAAATATAAACTAAATGAAATGAATGGATAGAAGTTTGTGTAGAATCCAAAAGCCACCTATTTCCCCTGAGGTATAACAAGTTCGACTCTAATCACTGGTCGGTGGATGTCGTCCAGAGTTTCAGAGTGTTCTCGCCCCTCTGTGGGTCCTGCCTGTGGACCCCACTCCACCAGAGCCACTGTGGGTTGCGAGGCCTGATGGATGGCCTGGCTTGCTACACAATGGCTAATGTTACAAGCTGTCATCCACTCAATAGGGGGGCAGTCTCAGGGGGCTGTAGGCAGCCTGTACCATGCCAGGCCGGGCCTGTAGTTTAAGAGTGACGGTTCTCTGGAGACTGGCTGTCTCTGATTATACAGAGGGTGTGAGCAAGAGAAGAGTCGGGAGCCTGTCAGCCCTGAACTTCATCATGCTGGACTTCAGACGCTGCACTGTACACACTGCACACTCATCCTCCTCTGTGTCCTGTTTATAAACATTAGTTTTCTTCAGGTTTAGGTTGTTGTGCTTGCGGTAATACACAGGGAAGGTCAGCACTGTTGATGCATGCATACATGAAATAAAAGAAGGGCTATATTTAGAGACAACAAACTACTATCAAAGGTCATCACAATTTCTAGGTGATAAATATTATGTCTTAAAATTGCTTGTTTTGTTTAAACGGAGAAACAGAAGAGCATGATAGTGAATGTTGGGTAATTCTGCTTGAAAATGACTGAAGCAATCAATCAATCATTAATAGTTGCTGATTAAATTTCATTTCAGCAATAGTTGTGTGAAGATATCTTTCAGCTTCACTATTTTGTCTGGATTTTTTAATTCACAGAGACGTGGATACAAGAACTCAGTGATTGATCATTTCTTTGTAACACTGGGAGTCGAGCGTGTATTTCATTTTAAGCTGAACACTTGCAGTTCAAGGCAAAATATGATGGAGTCTTTTCTATAACATCAAAGACTTGGTTTGGATTTGGTCGAGAGTCGGCCTCAGGGACAAGCGGACCCACCTGCTCTGATCCAAGTCTCTAAATGTCTAAATGCATTCTGGGTGCATCATTGATATAGTATATGTAGTTTAATTCTTTTTTTATAATCCAAAAGGTTACTCTGCATTAATATGAATATAATTTCTGAAAATAGATGATGGTTTTAATGGTGGAATAAACAGAAAATCCATCAACCTGTTTTGCAACCATAAATATTAGTAGTATTTTTCTCTTTCTTTTCTTTTTCTGAGGTCTCGGATAAAATATTCTATGAAAGCATCATCAATCAGACCCCAAACATCCGCACATTATTGTTGCTGACATCCTGAGTCAAAGGTGTATTATATGATTCGGTCAATGTTATAAATATTAACTAATTAAGTTAATAAAATTAATAAACAGCACCAGTAAAAGTGTAGTATGTCCCCGTCCGGCACATTATACAAAAAGGAACTCCTTCCTATTCACCGAGGTGAAAGAGAGGCTATTTATTCTCATTGTCACATTAACTCTTGATTAGTGTACAGTAATAGAAACTGCTGCCATCCAGGAAATATTCCAAATGGGAAAAATTTACAAGCAGTCATGTTCGGCCCTGGCGATGTCATAGAGCGGGACCCAATCTGTTTCAGCACGATTTGGACCTGTGCCTCGTGTCTGGAGTAGTCTGGTCTCCCCTTGCTGAGTAAAAAGCTGGGCTGACAGACAGACCTATAAACAACCAGCTTTTATCTCCATGAGAGAGACATGGCAACAAAGAGCCCAGCTGCCTGGTCACATACTCCCCCAATCCCTCTGCCCCCCCCCCCCCTTTTATCTTCCCTGTCATCACCCCACTATGCTGAAGAGGAGGCATGGGGGGGATCTAGAGGTGCGCTCAAATCTCTCTTTTTCACAGCTTCCGTGTCGCTGGGTTTTATTTGCCGACTTTTCCTCCTAAATCTGTAAGAGCATATTGCAACGGACATCACTTAGGTTAATAGTGGTCCTGTGAACAGTGCAGTAGACTGTTTACAAAGCGGATCCCACTAATCCAAATTGCAGTATACTGTGTAAAATTATCCCGGATAACCTATAGGACCCTTCATTTTTAGCCACGCTAGCAGCTGGTCCAACACTTTGGTCCTAAATGAAATATATATTATCTGTTATTTATCTTAGAGATTTTGTGCAAATATTCATTTTCCTCAGAGGATATACAGTATGCTAATGACACTGGTGATCCACTGGTTTTTCTTCTAGCGTGTCCAAGGTCAAGAGATATAAGGCGCTTAGCATGAAGGAAGCATATACTAACTGAAGTTTTCTTTATTAGAAGGGCTACTTGGGTAAATTCCTAATATAAATAACTATGGGTGCGTGGGTAAATTTATGAAAATCATCTGACTTATTGCATCTGATATCTCACACCAGAACTTTCTTTTATCCCGGCATTCCCACAGGCAGTGAAACAATGTCCCTTTCCTCACACTAAATACATGTATCTGGCTAATTACTGTTAAATTTATGTAATTTGACTTATACATAATTTGGGTTATATATATGTGTGCATTAGCCAGTTTAATTGTAATAGCTGTAATCTTTTGTTGACCGAGTTTGGGCTTTCAGACATACAGTACATTGCCCCACTGTTCCAAGGAGATCTCTTCCTGCATGTCCTCCTTCCAAGCATTCAATCGGTCCATGCAAGATTCAGTAGATCCAGATACCAGTAAGTTGTACAATAAAGAGATTTGTCCTCTAACTGAAGATCTCTGTCTCCAAGGTCAACCGAGGAGGGACAGTTAGTTTTTGGTTTTGGGCTGTTGATATATATAGATATAAATAGTGGTGTGTTTGCTTAACCCGTTAAAAGCCCATAAGTGAAATCCTGGATCAGCTCTCCCTGCTCTAAAATAATCATTACCCCAGATGGGACTGGAGTAGGAAAGGCAGTGTTTTACCTTATACCAAACATTAATCATGTTTAGGACAAAGGGATTCATTGGGATTCATCTACAGTACTAATAATTATTAGCATTGTCATGTGAGCCTGTGCTGACGCTGGTATTTTATCTTGTGGCTAAGAGCAGCCTCACTGATCCACTAATGTGGCCGTAGACTATTCATCTTGTTTCAGTGAACTGGACCTATATTTATCACTGCTTATCCTTTCAAAGCATGACTTGAACAAAGGCCCATCTTCTTAGCATGACCACTGCTTTGTCAGAACTACACGATTAAAGATAAGATTAAATTACTGTTTTTTTTTTTTATATAGCAACAAATGTTGAGTTATGAGGATCGTAAACCCATTTTCTGGTCTTTAAAACAATATAAAGCTCATTCAAACAAAAGATTGCTCATCTGTTGATACAAGCACACTGATGTTTCTGTTTCATTAAAAGACAAGAAAGGGTTTATCCCCCACATATTGACTGACATCCATCCAATATTTCAGATTACGGTCAGACACTTCAATCAATAATCTGTAACCACGATCAGCTCTTTCCCGCTCAACTCAGGATGAAAGATGTAAATCCAGTTTTGCGCAGACACATACCTCCATCTTGTTGAGAGACACCCAGCAGTCTGAGGGGAAATCCTGCAGCATGGGAACCAGGAACTGTAGACAGCCGTCCCAGTGACACAGCAGCAGCATCATACCGATCAGGTTAAAGATCCGCATCACAGCACTAGCCAGGTCATAGGTCATATGGAAGATCTGGAGAGAGAAGGTAAGACAGGAGGGGGAGTTTAATCTTTAGTGAGAGTCATTCAGAAAATGCTGGATTTAAGGAGAGAAATATACTGTATTTATATTTTGTTTATGAAATTCTTAATTTATTGAATTCATATCTCAGCAGCAGCACTCAGCTCCAAAGTTTCTTTTGGATTATACCAAGTTTGATTAATGAGGCGGGGAGACAGGCTCCCATCAGCCCTGAATCAAACACAGCAGGAGCAGGTAGGACATTTGTTAAATAGAGACACATGACATCAATCAGAGGCTCAAACATCCACACGGGGTCCAGTCATACACGGACAAAACACTCACGCGAGCCTGCGGCACAAAGATAGACTAACAAGGCAGATGTGCCAATTTGTACAAACACACACATCCAAACACACAGGATGATGGACAGGGACCATCATGATCCTTAACAACTGATAGTCCGTGCTGCCTCACCCATCAATCATTCTGAGTCACCGGACAGTCACTGAGGCCAATCACATATCGCCTCACTGACTTCAACAGACCGCTCCCTGTTGCTGCTTAAGTCTGACGGCTGCTTTAACACAAGAATTTAGGATGTGTACATTTAGAGGTAACAGTAGTTTTCATAGTAAGAACATTGTCTGATAAAGATGACTAGGAAGGAATGGGTGGTTTCTTACTTAGCGCAGTTGAGGGAGAAGTGATACTCTGTGTTGGCAATGATCAGAATGAGACTGGACATTAATCACATGTGTTGATCTTTCTGAATGCCGCTTTAACCGTTGTAGGGTCAGTAACTGACAATTTCTCAAATAATTTTTACCGAGGATGTATGAGAGAAAGTGAAGTAGACACAGTGGTGTTGGTGGATGATGTATGTGTTCAGCACCACGGACAGCTCAGAACACACAGCTACAGAATCTAAAAGTAGTTCAGACTTGTGGATTTTCAAAATAAAATGATGGCCGATAACGTCAAAGAGACAGGCATTGCCTGTGTCAGTGTCTCACACTCCACTGCATCTCCGCTCTCATTCTCCATGCATGCCAAGTATCATTTCCCATCATGCACCACTATGTGTGTGTATGTGTGCGTATGCCATCCTATCTTCCGAAATCCAATTATCCAAAGGTCAAGTGAGCAGCCGAGCCCCACTGCGCTGCTCACCACTGCAAAATGCCAACACCATGCTGCCGATGCTGGCATAAATGAAAAGTCGAGTGATCTGATGACATCTTTGGTCCGCCCGTCTCTCAGGCTGTTCTCCCTCATTTGAGGAAGGAGTCCGAGGAGAGGCTGGAGCAGGGCCCCCGACAAAGTGCATCCCTCACTGAGTAAATAAAAGCCAAGTGGTCAGGAAGGGCAGGGCTGTGTCTTTGAGTTCAGTGCAGTGACTTTAGCTGGCAACAGCACCCACCTTCACATGCAGAGCCCTCAAGTCAGGCCTCTGGAGAAGAGATAACTCATCCAACTCTCCAAACACTTTAAATGATCAATTAGTGACATATATAATCGCAGTCAGCAGCCCCCGAGTGCTGCATATTATCATCACCCGCTACTCCACCTGCTCTTCCTCTGGCATCTTAATTGATTAACTGTGTTTGGCCTAGTAATAGGCTGCTTATTAGACCGCCTGGTGCTGCCTGTGGGACTGTCAGGTCAGACAGGGAAACAGAGGGGTATGGGGGAGTTGTGTGACAGTTACAGTACTTAGAATGCAAAGTTTGTTAAAGCTCAAACATCCTGCTGATAACACATTTCTCACCAGGTGAGGCAAAGAGGCAGATTGTTGGTTCGCCCACCAGCCAGCAGTAGCATATTGGAGGCAAATCGTCAACTAGATCGGGTGTTTTTATCCTCTGTGGCTAAAGGTGATGTGATAAGAGTTAATATAATATATACACAGGGACAGCTATGAAATGCATGCTCTTACCTCCTCCCATTGGTGAATATAGCGTATTAATCTGGAGAGCCTCAACAGCCTCAGAAGACTTAGGATCTTGGTAAAGCGGACGATCCTCAGGGCCCGCGCAGTCTTGTACACCTCTGAGTCGATTCCCTTCTCTACTATGAGGAATATGTAATCCACTGGGATAGAGGATACAAAGTCCACAATGAACCAAGTCTTAAGGTACTTCTTCTTAATGGTTTGAGGGTCCAAAATTATGTCTGAGTTGTCCTCAATGATGATTCCAGTGCGAAAGTTGAGCACCAGGTCCATGAGGAAGAAAGTGTCCGAGACCACATTAAAGATGATCCAGGGCGTAGTGGTCTCTTCCTTGAAGAAGGTGATGCCCACAGGGATGATGATCAGGTTGCCCACCATAAACAGCAGCATTGTGAAATCCCAGTAGAACCTAGAAGGTGTGTGCGTGTGTAGTTGTGGTGTGTGTACATGGATGGTGTGTTTACATGTGTGTGTGTGGAGTACAGGAGGAGAAAAGGGGGAGAGGGAGTGGAGGGGAAAAAGACAAAAATAGAGTCAGATAGGAAAGGGGAGTTGCTGTGGAAAGCCGATAGGCACAAGAGACTTCCTAGCAGGAGCTGCACATAGCCTGTCTGAACAGGCAGAGAGTAATGAGAGAAAGACGTGCTGAACTCTTGTTTCCAAGACTGACATGTACCACAATCATCATTTATAAGCACAGATTCTATGTTAATTTGATATTGCTGTATAAAACAAGATGAATCTAATAACCGGCACTGCTCATGTGAGTTTACCCTGGAGTAGAAAAATGTGTTAGTGTGGTTGTTTTTCCTTGACTAACTGAACTTAATTAGCTATTCAGCCTGCATTTTCCAGGTTTAAATAATGAATTAAAGGATATACACAAGTTTCCTTCTTTCTACTTATCCCTTCTGTATTGTCAACACTCTCTTTACGACCTTCTTATTTAAGGTTTGACTTTGAAAAAATATGGGAAATAACAATACCATCTAAGATTTTAAATCTTTGTTTTCATTTTCTTCAGACCTTGTTAAAACCAAATATGTAGACGACGATGATGAAGATAACCAAACACTGAAATAACCACAAAACTTTTTTTTAATTATATTTTGTACAATATATGGGCTATTCATGAGCTATGTGTTACTATTTTGCTGAAAATAATTTGCTAACAAAGAAAGGTACAGCCTATGTTATCTTTCAGAGTGATTTTATTTATATTTGGGGTAATATAGACCTATTTGAAACAAATAGACTAATCTTGTATGTGCATATGGTATATGTTATAGAGTCAGGGTGGGTCTCTTTGATCTCAATCAAGTTTCTGACTAAATAAGGTTTATAGGTAATACTCTAATACTACAAAATTAGTGTAAGTTAATAAGTATCACGCTGATAAATACATTTTAAGTAGAGGGCCAAACCCAACACAGGGTTAATTTGCACTCCGCACTAGGAGCTCGTGTTGACCTTGCAGTGCACACGGAGGCCGAGGAGGCTCAAGCCAGCAGTGATGTGGCAGTTTGGTGAGTGGGACAGACAGAGAGTAAAAGTAGTGAGGTTCGCGCTCGTCAAAGGAATCTCTGCAGGACAGGTGCAGCGCTGAGTCATTACACTGCACGACTTATGCAACAAGCTCTGACTCCTCCACTCCACGGTAATGACAACAATAACCGCCCTGATGATGATAATGATGATGATGTCTGAGGAAACTTTGCTGCTTTAACTATGCATTTATGCCGAGGGCAGATTGTCTGTGTCCTCACCGTGTGTGGGTGGTAAAGACAGGTCTCCAGAGAGGCCTGTTGTCAAATTACACCTCTGCAGTTGAAGACATCTCTGAAGTTATAGCCTTCAGGGGTCTACTGAGGAGGTGTTATATATGCAGATGGTCCACATATGAATGGTGTTGTGAGAAAGGGGGGTGGGGGCCTTAGAATAGATTGAATTGGGTCGGGGGGAGGAGGTGTGTGTGTGGGTGGGGGGGGTTAAAGGTATCGTGCTCAAACGCAACTCCAATTTGGACGGGGAGCTGTCCGCGCTCTGTGGTGCTGAAACCAAACCGCGCAGCCCAGAGGAAAACCCCCGGCTACATGGTTCCCATGTCCAAATATAACCCAGCGACTATAACGCGCGTCGAATAAAAGCCTCACAGGCTCATTTTACTCAGCCATGGGTCGTGGATTTCCCTAAAAAAAAAAAGAAATTGTAGGACAAAATCGCTGCTGGGTGACACACTGGGTTATCAGTGCCGAGCCGTGATCAACCGAGCGCATCCGTCATTAAAATGCAGGATCCGGAGAGTCGTACAGGCGTCTCCAGTGAGCATGCTTGAGGTTTTCGCACACTTGGCTCAAGGTGACATTCCATTACTGAGTGCATCGCGCACACACACACACACACATACATACACACACTATAGCCTATACATCCTGTCAGCATGGCTCTATAGACGCAGAGAACGGCTGATATTACAACGAATATTAAGTAGTTATTTGAAAAACGACTGAAATGAAGTCGAGTTAGCGTCAGAGCTCTTTGTTAATGTGAGCGTAAAGTGGAGATGTGTTAGCAGGCCGGGCTGGTGGAGCATCCCAGGCACGTTGCCGTACACACGGAATAGGATTTGTTTACAACACCGAAAAGACACTGCTAAAACAAATCAATTTGCCTGACAACAGGTTGTTTGGGGATTAATAGCAGCAAGTTGCGATGCACTGATGCAATTCTCTGCAGATTTAATCAGGGGAGGTGGAATGAAAAAGCAGCAGCCTTCAACAATATAACTGTGCATGTGTTCCCATGGAGCCACCGTGGTTACTCACTGTAAAGTAAGTTGTAGGGGACAATGGGGACCCGCACTGGCCCCTCATGACTTTCAACGTGCAGCAAATGGCAGCTCCAGCTCTTACCTGAAATCGCTGTACGGGTGGATAATCCAATTTCCAGCTGATTTTACCCTCTCCTGCTCCCGCTCCACCGCTTTTTGACTACCATACATGCGTAAGGAGAATTTGTTAACTCCAGGCTGCAGCATACTACTAAACTGCCGCTGCATGAAGCTGGCTTGGCTGCCCTGTTCCCCATCTTCGGCGGGCACAATCGGCGGTCCATCCTCCGGCTTCTGGAAAGTGACAGAGTTCCTGGGCTGCTGGTTCTGAGTCGGGCCGTACAGGGAGGACGAGGCTTTCCGGCTTGGTGCGTTGGAGAAGGACACCTTGGAGTCCTTTTTCTCGTGGACACCGCTGGACACCGGGGTAGTGCCGGGGTTTGCGCTCTCTCCTCCGTACCCCCCGGTCAGGGACCCGCGTGGTGTGATCGAGCCGTCCATGCTGGCGGTGGTCGAGTTACAGGCTCCGCGCTTGGCGCTCCCTGCTTCCTCGGCCCTCCCCGACCCTCCCGTCTGCTTCTCCTGCTTGGAGATGATTGAGCGCAGGCTCCCGGTACCCGAGTCCCTCCTGCATTCTCCGTTTTTGTTGCATTTCATGCTGGAAATTGGAGCGACGCTGTTGCAAACATCACCCGCTGTCGCGGTTAAAACCTCGACAGCGACCGCTGATTCCGACGCCTTCGCCCCAGATGCTCTGCTGGTCTCGCCGCGTCGGGCAGCATCGCCCGGACAGGGTGTCTGGGTCTCGGTAGCTCTGGAGGCAGCAGAGGGTCGTCGGGCGGCAGGAGCGTCCTCTGTGTGCGTAAGGCAGGGCTCCTTGTTGGAGTTTCTCCTGGAAGCCGAGGACGAGGCTCCCCCTCCTGGCGTAAAGTTCTTCATCCTGATACTGCCTCCTCCTCCTCCACTTCCGCCACTGCCGCTCCCCCCGGCTCGGCGCAACCGCGGATGCTGAAACTTAGACTCCTCTTCTCCGTCGTCCGTCTCATCCATCACGACGTTGCTGGCCGCACCGGACTGCTTAGCGCTCGGGGCGCCGGATGTGCCGGGGTCCAGACAGTTGTGGCTGCTGCTCCTTGTGCACTTGGACGCGACAGTCTTGGGTGCGCTGACGCGGCTGTAACCACTGCCGCCCACTGCCTTCTTCTTCATGGTGGCAGCAGACGCCGGTGAAACCTCGTTCCTGTCTATGACACTAAGCAGATCACATTTTACCTCCAATTACCTTTGAAGAAAACCAATCAGATTTTAGAGGCGCGATGGAGAGGAGCAGATAGAGGGGGAGAGGAAGGAGAGGTGAGAAGAGGGAGGGGAGGACGTGACTTATTTGCAAACTATGCGCGTCTACTTTCCCCATGTCATCCTGAGACAGATGCTCTGGAATCAGACTGACCGACACGTTTAATTGCGTCAAATACCAAAAAGCTGTTCTCCTGTCTTGCTCCCAGTTCAGTTCAAGTACATTTCTACCTGAGGCCTCTCAGACATGACACTTACCTCAAGTACCTTTATTCAAAAACCACACAAGAATAGATGCTTAACATGAGGTCAAATAAGGGGGATACTAACATCAAAAGTTGAATTAGCACGCGTTAATGACAAGTCAAATGATGTCATGTGTTTTAGAAGGTGTCTTCAATGACAACCACCATGAATTGGTGTCACCCTGAGTTGGCGTTTAGCGCGCCCTAGTGGTCATGAGTGGGAGGGACGTGTTCAATATTTTGTGTGACGCAACATAAACTTCCAATTTTATCAAAGGGACTTACCAGTGCAGTGGCCTTCTTAAACCTGCCTATTTTGAATCTTGTTTTCAAGATGTGCTCAGCGACCGCCACAATCTTTAGACCCAAGACCCACTGCTACAGAGCACTGGTCGCCTGTTTATTCAATTATTATTAATATTGAAAGTATCGTGAATACAAATCACACCAAATTCAACACTGCACTTCCTCAGGCAATTTACAATAGACATACCAAGTGTCTATATAGCAACACAAAATGTAGATTTGGTACTGTGCCGTCCTGGTCCTTTGTTTCTAAGAGATTCGAGGCTTTAAAAACACCAGAAAGACAGAATCGGCTCAGTCACTTGCTTCATAATGTGTGCAGATAGCACAGGTAACAAGGGCAAACAAGTACAGCAGAGGTATTAATGTTCTGCAAACTGAAAGATGAGTCCTCAGCATCACTGATGGGCTATTTAGTGCTCCGGTTTAAACTGTTTGGTGTGAGCCTAACAGCTGATTGCACAAGTGCAGTCCAGTATAACAAATGGGTTTTCATATCATCTCAGTTAGAAGGAATGACACTAGTATATGAGACAGTGTGAAAGCATGTGTGTGGCAGCGATCACAGCTCCAGAGCATCATCCCTACACAGTGAAGATATGGGCCATGATAATTGAGTCCTCTGTCACCTGAGGAGAGATAATGTAGCTAACCTATTTCCCTTGATCTAGTTTGGGTTGAGTCTAATTTGGCTGACACATGTAAGATTTAGTATATACACGCACATAGGCATCTGCTTAGCAACAGCAATATGCATAACTGGTGCCAATCAGATAATGTATACCATCTCTGTTATTAATTTATCCTGATAAAACTAACGAGGAGAAATGATTGAATTAACTTATTTGTACTTCTTTCCCAGTTTTATAACAAAGAATGTTGCCTTTTCTCCACAATAGCCCCTGTTTGGTCAAAGTCATGTAAGTCAGCCTGATAACGTTTTAGATTTGCAGAGGGTGGAGACATCTAAGCTATTTACAGTTCATTGGCAACTTCGGAAGGAATACTGTAATTCTTATTGACAGTGCAGGTTTCCTGTGTCCTGTTGAAGGGGCGGAATACATATGCAAACAACGAATTTTATATATTACATTTGAAATGAATGTATATCACTCTGTAGACATCGGCTGTCACTTTTACATTTACGTCTTGTTCATTATCAAGAAATACTAAACCTGTTATATTTCAGTGTTGTAAAACAATAAAAGATCAAATCTTCTACTTTTGAGGGGCTGCATGTAAAGTGATATTAAGGACAGCAGTCGTGCCACTGCTTTAAACAAGAGGCTGGGCTATGACTGTCACTTGCAGTCACTATACTACATTGACAGTAAGGGGCTCCATGTTAATTACACATTTTAAACATGACAGTGATATTGTATTATAAAAAACATGGTTAAAATGTGTATGATCAATTGTCAATAAAGACAAAGTCCTGATGAAGAGAACATTTGTCGTGTTAACATCAGTCCTCCCCCCTCCACTCTATTGCTAAAAATCATTGGGGTTTGTTTCTAAATTATTTTCACATTACTAAGTGTGTTAAATCAGTAAAATCTGTAGAATAACATTTTGAAACTGCACATTATCAACAGAAACTTTAAAGTTTGTTTTAGAACTTTATTTCGACTGTACGAAAAATCATTAAATAAAATGATAAAACACTTGAAATACATTTGGCCAGTTCCACAGAGGTAAATGATCCCATGCCCTTTTTTTCCGCTTTGCTCAACTTGTGTCTTGGCGGGGATCTAATAAATAAGTGTGTTTGTGAAGTTTAAAAATGTGTCCACTGTTGAGCTGTAAGGATCTTCACCTTGTCCAGAAACATCAAGTACGCTGGATCAAGCTCTGATAAAAACAAGCTCTAAAAGAAAAATATATGTTCAGTAGTTTGCCCAAATTCACATTCTCAACATCAGGCAGATTTTTTTGTGCAAAATGGAGAAAACAAAAAGGTGCTAATAAATAAAGAATCTGATGCATACACTTCCATTTCACAAGGTTTTAGTTTGATCCGATAGCTGTACAGTTGCTGACCATTCAAAATGAATTATCTATCTACATATCTATGAACCACCACAGGCAATGTTTAAAAAAAAACGAAAAACATTTTGTCTTTTAAATATAAAATGTGTTCCAGCTTTGTGGTGAAGCCATGTCTCCATCAAAAAGCAGTCCACTCTGGTTCAAACTCTGACCCAGTTCTGGTCACAATCTCACTTTCAATATTAGCAATATTACTGTTCACAGCCTTTCTGGATCCTCTTTTAACACTTCCCAGTCCCACACTTGATAACAATAGCAGCAAGAGTCAGCGTCCATTCAGCGCGGTGTGAGGAATGATGACTCATAGTCTGCCCCACATTCAGAGTTCCCCTCGACTCATGTCCCCTGGAATTGAGACAAATAACTGTCCTGGTCTCAGCTGTAGAGAACAGCTGTTGTGTCTCAGTTGGGTGCGAGGTTTCTCAGATGTGAGGTGGTTAAAATCTATGAGTTGCTGGCAGCGTTCTCATTGCTAGGTGAACTCGAGGAGGACGAGGAGGAGGAGGAGGAAGCGGAGGGAGAGAAGTTCATTCCTGATAGCCCTGGTGGGTCTGTGGCTGTGTTCTGTCCGCTAAGACTCTTCCTGCACACAGGACACGTATCGTGCTGTGGGAAAGACAAAGAGTCCTTAGTCTGTTCACCATCAACATATCCACAAATTCAGATGACTGTTATGTTCTGGACGATCAACAGCATCCACATGAGTAACAGATGTAGCACAGATGTTAGGGATGTCCTGATCAGCTTTTTTTGCCTCCCAATATGAACCATACAATATCCAGTGTATTACCAAATACCAAGTCAAAATGTAATATTTTTTATTTTCTAATGTCATAAAACTGCACACTCTTTGCAAAAGCTAAGGAAGCTACTCTAATTCACATGTGCTTGACAGCTAAAAGATAGACTGAATTGTAATTCTTCTCTAAGATTTATTCAGCATCTCATGAAGCTCTAGTGACAGCCTTTTCCCCTGGGCGAGCAACAATTGTCCAATCAGAGCTTGGGGACACCATCTCCATATTGATGCGGCTTTTCAAGTTGTATCAACTTTTAAATTGGCTTATTTTTGGAAACAACGCCACACACACACGACATCAGGCCCATTTTGAACAGTTAGTAGTTCAGTCTACTTATCGGTCGAGCTCTGCACAAAGAACACATTCAATCTTCTTTACTACTTTCCGATAACTATAGTGCTTTTATAAGTGTCGTATAGTAAATAGCGCAATGTTGGACAGCTTTTCTTCTTTATCAATAAGAAAACACTGAAGTTTAAATAACAGCAGCACCAAAGGAATGTTTTTGAAACGAAGGCAGAGATTAGTGGGCTCTTTTACCCAAAGCAATGCTGCTGGTGTTTTTGCTCACTTACTGATGTCTGTACTTTACTGATGTGATCAATGTCTGATACTGATCAGGCAGATGTATTTAACAAATCACTGACAGATATACATACCTGTTCCAGCCATGGTACTATACAGTCATTGTGAAACAAGTGATTGCACGGCAGTTGTCTAACACTCTCCTCAACGCTGTAGTCTTCTTTGCACACAGGACACTCTAGACCGGCACCTGCACAAACAGAAATTGACATTACTCTGTGTTTGTGTGTTTGTGTTTTTGTGTGTGTGTGTGTGTGTGTGTGTGTGTGTGTGTGTGTGTGTGTGTGTGTGTGTGTGTGTGTGTGTGTGTGTGTGTGTGTGTGTGTGTGTGTGTGTGTGTGTGTGTGTGTGAGCTTCAGTCACATGCATGAGCTGCAAGGAAAATTGTGATCATGCTGATTCTGTTTATTTGAGTTTAGGCAGTGTAAGACTGTGTAATGTTATGTTTAATTCAAGCACTTCGCTACCCGTAACATCATGATAAAAAAGTTAAAATAGAAATATGTCTGACGGAAAGTGAGGCTCATTAGATTGTGATGATACAAAACTAAATACCAAAATGAAAATTTAAAAAGGCATTTTCCGAATGTGAATATATTCTGCTATCTTCTAATTACAAAGGAAATGCTATAATTGAATCGGTTTACAGGGTTAGGATAAGAGATTATTTTTATTGATAGTGCTTAGATCTGTATATTATGAAGCCAGCACAAAGGAAAATACTGATCAAAATTACTTTTCTGATCTGGTTTGATGGATTACTAAATGAAGCAGAGGGGCTCCTGGTGCAGAGGGGTTGGGACACAGTGAGTAACTGTGGGAGAGCATTGGACAGACATGCAGTGACTCACCCACATGTTCCTCTTTGATGTAGATGGTGGGTAAACTCTTTATTCTTTCTCTGTCTGCAGGAGGAGGACCTGTGTTTTCAAACTGGTTCAGTAACTACAAGGGAAAAAGAGCAGAATCACATTAAAACAGCTTTAAGATATTCTCTTCCAACATTTAGCAAAAACGATATGTCCAGTATATGTCTGATTTGATGGAATTGAACTTTCTCTGTATCCCGTATTAAAAAAAAAAAAAAGACTTCTTCAAATGGAGGTGCAGCCCGGTCTCATTATAGCGCTATAAAATAAATATCATTGTAATGAATTATTAATTATGATATTATAAATAGAACAGGTCCTGGTGATTGACTGAGGAAGCTCTTGGGACACTAGCTGCCTCACTGAGATTCACTTTTATTTCCAGTGTAATGTAAAAAGAAGAAGGACCAGTTTTTGTACCTGTGTAATGATAGCATCGAGTCCATTGGCGCCCCAGGCGTAGTCCATTGGATTGGAATGTAGCATGCCCCTGCAAAACAAGAAGGTAGTCAGAAAAAGGAAAACAGAACAAATATTTTTATCTCAGTGACGTGAAAAAATAAACAAACATTACACACAGTGGAATGTTTCTTACACTTACCATGGTCCCATTCCAATATTTGGCATGGCTGTTGGTGCTATGATTCCATTTACTAGCTGCTGGATGATTCTGTAGCAGGAAAAAGTGTTTCCAACAAATAATTGTGAAACTTAACGAAGACATATAACTTATGTAGAATATGTCGAAATATATTACTTCTTAATATAGATGGTAACACTACATATTCACTGTTTAGCATTTATAGAAAAAAATATAGAATAAATGCTTAACATTAATATATATTTTATGATTTATATGCATAACAGATCATTACATGGTATTCTCATTAATTAAGCATACCTTTATATTATGTCCAGATGTATCTTAACGCATCATGTAACTAAAGTCTAAAGCGGGAAATAATATTGTATTGTCTGCTATAACACAAGATGCAATTTGTGTCCCACACCAACCTCCTCTGCACACTCAACTGCTGAAAATGGCTCACCCCTCTAATGTGGGCACGCCTTCGTGGCGTGTAACCTGTCTCCGAGGAACGTGTCGACCCCGTGGTTGCCGCGCACTGTATCGTTGCCGCGATGCCATTTCCCGTTCCCTCCTGTTTTCTGTCTCTCGGTTGTCCTCTGCGGGTACCCGCGGTCGAAAGTCGAAATTTTCATCAAAAATCCCAAGCGAGAATGGACCATACCCAGAGGGAAATGTGAATAAGTGTTGGTGATCCAGGTTCTAGGAGAAAAGACAGAGTCAATGTCCAACCATGGTGCAATGTGCAAAATGTTCTAGTAGATGAGCTGATTTTTTGGAGTTTCACTGACCTCAAAGGATGAGCGGTTCTGTTCACTACTGGAAGATGTGGATGCAGATGCATTTTCAGAACTGAAGGAACGCAGCAGTGAAGAAAGTAAAAAGCTTTTACTCAGATACAGTATCCATTAAAATATCAAATTAATACAAAATAATCAAAACTAATCCTCCTTACCTTCGTTCCTCAGTTAATTCCTCAATGAAGCCAGAGTCACAGCGTGGACAGGTGTAGTCCTGTAGTGAAAATACAAATGTAAATATCTAGTATGTATATGCCATGACATACATATATGCAGTTTTCTGTAATTCACGTTAAGCCTAGATAAAACAGATCTATGTTCATCCGTCCTACAATGAAATCCGAACCATGCGACGGCTATAAAGTTAAGTTTAGAGTGTGAGACAGCTGTGGATTCGACTTTATTTTTAATTTAAAGGCTGTCTGCTGCTGATGAATTGTATAGTGCTATACTGAAAGATTTAGTTTTGGTTTAGACTGAATTATGTCCACATATAACATATGTTTTTAAAAAGATGCAGGGCATAATTTATGCCTAAAACCCCCCCCAGGGTATTGAAAAGTGGCATTCTCCACACAGAAAATGAGGTAACAACATTGAATATGCTGATCATGTGTCTCAATAGCTACATTTACACACAGTAAAAACCTGTACATTGTACAACATAGTACTTTGGAAACCCATAATACGATATACTACAAAAGACAAGTAGAAAGGGTTGTATGAATTATTTATAGCTTAAATTCCTTTTGTGAACATGTACCCAATAAACTGCCATTTGGCTTCCTGATATCTAACAATGGAAAACACATATTTCTCCATGTCCGTGTGAAATGCACAGTATGATGGTGGATGATGTTGAGCATTGGAGTAAATCGATAACACCCATCACACGTGTCTTACTCCCAGTGCATTGAGACAGACAGCTGGTTCTTCTAATGTCAATGTCACCACATCCAGTTGATAACAAGCACCATCTCCTGACGGGGTCCTGCCACACAGGTGAGCCACTGTAACGTTCAAGAAGCTTCGCGTGAATAGCTGGACCACAGACTGCAGTGGTAGGCAGGAACTATCACAACACTGGGGACATTAAACTGAGACAGCGGTGCTTCTCTTTACAACATAACCACTGTCAGCAAACAAGCAATCCCGGGGGTTTGCATTTGAACTGGCTGGAAGTGACAAAGCCACTATGCCCACGACCTGATAACCGAGAACCGACTGGTTCTGATTCACAGTGAAGCGACCCTTTCTGCTGGGAGCTAGCTCGCTGCTGTCAAACGCCACCACTACAGGGGATTGTTCGTGGATGCCATGGTTCTCGGATGAGAGTTGTATGTAGGCAGATATTCAAATATACTTTGTTAATGCTAAAATGATGCCTCTGCTACCACGGGATCATACAGTGAAGCCTCCCCGACAACTGCCTGTCTCTCTTGACTGTTGGTGCTAACCACCGCAGCGGATCAGCAGCAGCAGCAGTCGACGCTGTGCGCGCACACACACACACACACACACACTCAATTCAAACCGTAACAGAAACCCAATATCATTTCTACTTCTTGAACCAAGCAGCTGTGTGTCTCGGGTCCTTACCGGTAAACGCGGGCTTATCTCTGCTGAGCACCGGTGACAAAAAAACCGGCCGGGCCGTGTGGGAGCTTCAGCCATTTCTGTGCAGAGCAGCGGTACGAAACTACGGACGGGAAGCAGCGAGGGCCAACTGGACGTGTGCACAGGGACGGCAAGCTCAAATCGTGGCAGCGGCAGCTCGCAGAGGCACGTTCGGTGTCAACAGAAACTGCCACTGGTGTGTTAAGGCAGCTGCCTATGATGCCACACTGTTAAAAGGCAGCTGCCTCTGACGCCACACTGTTTGGAGGCAGCTGTCACAGATGCCACACTGTCTGAGAGCAACTAAAACTGTTTTTTAATTCATTCAATGAGATATAAGCTTGTTTATGAAAGTTTATTAGATAGTTTGTTTACTCTCGGGGGGGTTGGACTCAAAATTGATCAAGAAAAGCTCCACATCTATCAGATCCATATGCAAGATCTTGGTGTCTATAAATAGCTAAGAACTCAAAGACTGTATTCCCAGTATCGGTTACAGTGTGACTCATACTGTGCCTGAGTAAACTGTGATAAACCAAAGGAAAAATGTGGATTTTTATGCTTGACTTAAATTCTACATAAGATGGTGAATACCTCCATGATAGGTAAAGCCTTCACAGCATTTAAGCAGCATCGGTACAAATGTGACAAATAAATCTACGAGCTGCCGCTGCCACGACTTGAGTTTGCTCTCTCTCAGCAGCGGTGCGTAACGGGAAGCAGCGAGGGACAATAGGAGCAGACGCGCTGGAAACGGAAACGTGCAGAAGTTACACGAAAATACGGAGTTCCGGTTGAACATTTCCACCTAAACAAAAGCGCGAAAGTCTCATATTAAAAAGTAACGAAAAGAAAAAACAACTTTTAAACTCCTCCAATCTGTCATAATTCCACTAACTCTGCACTATTGCACATATTTGCACTATTGTTTTTTTCTTTAGGTGTATATATTTAGATATATATTTTTTATTTTCTATTTTAAATTTTTGATATTCTATTTTATATTATTTTATTCAATATTGTTTTGCTTGTAATATTCTGAGCATTGCATAAGAGAGCCTGACCCAAGCATTTCATTGCCAGCGACTGCTTAATGTAATTGTTGTGCATTTGACAATAAACTCTTGAATCTATCTATCTATCTATCTATCTATCTATCTATCTATCTATCTATCTATCTATCTATCTATCTATCTATCTATCGATCTATCTTTATTTTTAGTACTTTCATTTTATTTTAGTGTCCCATCTTAATGTATTTTACAGTCTGTAACACAGTCTTATTCGTGCGATGTGTGTAATGTGTATTTGTATTGTCAATGTGTGACTATGTCTTTTGAACGCTACTCGAAAAACCGAAATAAAATACAAATCTATTCAAATCAAAACACATCATGAGACCTTCACTTATTAATGCTGAGGAAAACAAGTGTCTTGGATCTTGCAGACTTGTAGACGTGATGCTTTTATTCTGGACATACTACGACCGGAAGTGTTGTCTGTGCTATTGTTAGCGTTTGTCAGCCTCTAAGTGAGCTACTCGTTAGCATTCTCGGTCTGTGAGCGTTGGTTTCGAAGTAAATTCTTCATTCTGCCACGGTCATGGAGTCTGGTGATGCAGGTAAACAATAACAGTTAGAGAGAAACGATGAGGCCTCAACAATACAGCTGCCCTCAGTAAACACGCCATAAACGTCAACTAGCTTATGTAGCCATTTGTTGGCGTAACCAGCAAACAGCGTTAGCTAACGTTAGCTGTTGTGTTAGCTAGACTATGTACTTATTAAAGACAGTTTGCGTCATATTTACTTTTTCAAAAAATACCCAGCCTCCCTGATATCCGCAACCTGTTATATCAGCATGTGATCACATGACTGTTGTTAATAGCTTTTAAAATTAGTTTCTTGTGTTGTTTAGATTCGCTTTCATATTCTTGTCAGTAATGTCTTTACAATATAGCAAAGTTATTATATTCTATTCTACTATACATTTATACATTCCTGATATAATTCAAATTACATAGCAATATTTTTAAATAATCTGTGTATTTTCCCTTTCCTTTTTGTTCAGGCCGAGGAGGATGGAAGTCCAAGACTGTCCAGCCACAGAAAAGCAAGATGAGCATGAACATTCTCCGTCAAGAGAAGCTTATAGCTCAGAAGAAGAAAGAGATCGAGGCCAGAATGGCAGAGCAAGCAAAAATAAACGTGCAAACCACTAGCAAGCCCCTGCCTCCAAGGTAAGGACACGTCCATGAGCCCATAAATATGTTAACATTAGATCATTAGGATTTATGTTATTCTTCAATAATAACATGGGAAGTACTGCCAGATAGTTTTGTAATTATAGGGTTGTAACGCATGATGCATCTTTGGCATTTGTATTGTTTTCCATTAATATTGGCCTGAATATTCTTTTATTTCTGATCCCAGTATTCCTCCCAGTCTACAAGGAGCCAACTCAAACAAGTTTTTGAATGATGGAAGCTTCTTGCAACAGTTCATGAAGATGCAGAAGGACAAACCAAACAATGGGACTGGTAAGTATCACATTATTTTATTTAAGCTGTTTTATAAATGGTCATTATGCTTATTTGTGCGACAAAGTCTAAGGACCCCTGCTGCAATATTCATGGTCTTGTAAATATCAATTATCATTTGTATCCACAAACTGCTTTGGGCGTGGTTCTGATCTGATTTGCATTTATGCCTTAAAATGTAATTAGCTTTAGTTATCATATATCAGTAATATCACCTCAAAGAAAATAGTTTTACCCCTCCTGCTTTTGTCAGACTAGAACTTATTTTTTTACTGTTGTCTGACTTCATTTTTTACTTCTATTTAAGTAAAACTTCTTTAAAGTAAATACTCTTTCCACTCTACTCTTTTTTGTTGTATCCTTATCACAGGGATATTCACCATCTTGTCCTATATTCTAAAATGATTACTGTGATGGTGAACAGGATTCACAGGAATTATTCTCGCTGGGACCTTATTATTTTTTATGTTTGTGTGAAAGACGGATAAAGACGTCCTTATCAGCTGTAAAGTGTTGTGGTAGAGGGTCTTGTGGAATTTACGGAGACACTGTCTCCTCTCCTTGAGACGTAGTGCAGCTGTCTGTCGTGTTTGGGGAAGTGCAGGAGCCATGGCCAAGGTCAAAGGACAGGGCTACTTCACTCCCTAGCCACCACAGATATGAAACTATGTAGTCAGGTATTACTGTCTCCAGAACTAGAAAATACATTTGCTTGTTTAGGAACTAGCAAACCAATAGACTAAATGATCTTTAGGGCTTTAAAGTGTGACCACAAGAGATCAGGCTTCACAATATGAGAGGACATCATGCACAGTTGTATTGATGAACTCTGAATTTCTCCTTGGCCAAGCTTCAATAAATATTTCAACAAAAGACATCAAAGGACTCCTGAACACTTTCTTACTAATGAGTGAGTGGACCATTGTTTAGCAGATTTTAAACAACAGAGTGTCTTTACAAGAGCATCCTCGCCTAAGCAAAGCAGCTTAGAATACCATCACAGGGCCATGAACATGCCTTATCTTACTTGGGTTGATCACCCTCTAAATGTTCTGATTGAGGAAGATCTCTTATCAATAGTAGCAGAAATAATAATGGCATTTTGCTTGCAGGTAAAGCCTACTACTGGATTTATATGTGTCCTTTTTACTCTTTC
Source organism: Hippoglossus stenolepis (assembly GCF_022539355.2). Taxonomy (NCBI): domain Eukaryota; kingdom Metazoa; phylum Chordata; class Actinopteri; order Pleuronectiformes; family Pleuronectidae; genus Hippoglossus; species Hippoglossus stenolepis. The sequence continues at coordinate 11,666,962 of NC_061493.1, forward strand.
AAGGTTCCACCGCTGATACCAAATCTCCTTCAACCTCGGAAAAAAAGAGCATTCTTGTTGGCAAGCGGCCTGGCCTTGGAGTCAGTAGCATGCTAAGTCAGTTCAAGAACTACTCACAGTCCAAGAAGAGTCCCGTTCTCAGCCAGAGGTCGAGTGTGTTTTGCTCTCCCGATGATGAAGACGACGAAGAAGATGATGATTACTCCAAATTCTTAGGGATGAGAGGTAATTCAAGGCCTATGTTTTTCAGAGTGTTTCCGGACAACTTGATGGCTCAGAGTTTTCAGTGCACCTTCTGCATACTCCAGTGGTACAGTTGCCTTGTGACTGGCATTTTGTCATAGGTGCCCTTACAGCAAATATACTCATAGCCTGCTTAAAGTCTCTCCCCCAGAGGATTCAGACACCAGACTCATTATCGACAAGATGGCCTCGTTTGTGGCAGAGGGGGGATCTGAACTGGAGAGGAAGGCCAAGGAGGATTATAAAGACAATCCTGTTTTCTCGTAAGTTTGATAGATATTGTACCATATCTGAATTTATTTTACTCATACTGTATTTTTAGGGGTCCCTTTTTAACTGCTATAATTGCCTTTCAGATTTTTGTATGATAGAAGCACTTTGGAGTATCTCTACTACAAAAAAAGAGTTGCAGAATTGAGGAAGGATTCAATAAGAACTGAAAATTCGTTGGATAATGGTAAGTTACCTTCTATTACCCTCTGTCTTTTCTCTCACACCATTCCTCTCAGAAATGAAAAATGTAATTTCATTAGGAATGGACAGAATATCGTCAGTAAAGTTTCCAGTTCACACAGTATGATCTTACAATGTTATCAATAGACATTATGATGATTACTTTTCTAATAGTGATTCTAATAACATTTAGTTAATTTGTATACATTCATGTTCAAGTCTGTGAACTTAATTCCAAACCCTTCTCTCACAGATATATTACTTTAATGAGTTATGATAGTCCAGGTAAGGTGACCTAGACAGGAGCAACCGGACACTCCTCAATTTTCTACAGCAGAGTATATGTGTATAGTAAACAGTGTTTCCACTCCATGCATTTAGCAGTGGCTGTATTACGGAATAATGGCTGCAGCTGCTAAGCTGACTTTTTTTTCATAAGAACAATCAGAACAAGCACAGAGTTGGCCTGTCGAAAATAATTTCTATATCGACTTATCGTACAATATGCAAATATGAACGTGATTATTTTGCTGCCATCGATACATTTTGCATTCTGTTTACAGGCTCGTTTATTTACATAACAATGTCACCGACATTTAGCGAGTTGTTAATAATAGTTAACAATTTGATTTGTTTGTATTGATATACTATATTTCCAGTTTTATTTGGGATAGTTCACCCAAAAATGAAATGGAGGGGTGGGTGAAGTGTTTGAGTCAACAAAACCCTTTTGGAGTTTCAGGGGTAAACAGTGTTGCAGCCAAATCCAAAACAATTGAAGTAAATGGTGACCACTTATTCAAATGTGTAAAAACAAGAGGAAAAAAAACTAAATTGCCTCTATACTGCTCCTGTGGTGTCATCCAAGTGTTCGTAACTTCGACATTCAAATTCGATTCGAAACGGCGTCATTTGCACAATGTTTTAAGTTCGAAAACTGCAGAGTACTACACTTCTTCTAGTAACGGGTGAAATATGCTCAGTATAGCCATACTGTATGTGGTGGAGTCTCTCTGGGCTTTATTTGTTCATTTACTACAGTAAAATCCTCACATCCATACAGTCCCCCATTCACCACCCCTGTCCCCTTGCTCCTCCTTCCTCTTCTTATCCCCTATTGGCTCTAGACTGGTGGTGTATGAGGGCCAGTTGAGTACGATACAGTAGTAGAGTGTGAATTGAGTCCCAGTACTGATAGGCTGCTTAAAGTCTCCCCCCCAGTGGACGCGGAAACCCAGCAAGTGGCTGAGAAGCTGGCCAGATTTGTGGCGGAGGGTGGCCCCGATGTGGAAGCCATTGCTGCAGAGCGCAACCGAGACAACCCCACCTTCAGGTCAGTCACTGTGTATATGACTATTTCCTAATCATGACCTGCTACGTTTGAATGGGAGATTTTCACCTCACACAATGTCTGCTGTCCTTCCTAAAGCTTTTTATATGATTACCAAAGTCCAGCCTTCCACTACTACAAAGACAAACTACAGGAGTATCGGGCTGCAAATTCCCAGAGGGCTTTACCTCCTTTAGCGGAGTCAACGACAGATGTTGAGCGACCGACTGTTCCGTCACCAGGGATCCCCTCGCCGCTGATGAACCCACACATTCAGGAGTCAGACACCCCACCTGTCAAACGGAAGAGGAAGAGCAGATGGGGGTCTGAAGATGACAAAGTCGATTTTCCCATTCCTCCCATCATTATTCCTCAGGAGATTAATGTTCCAGACCCAATCTTACCCTGTCTCTCTGGTACGTGAAGTTGTGTTGTATAGATTTGTACAAATATGCACATGCTACTTTATGTAAATGTTTACGAAAAGACACCAAGTAACACTTTGGAAATAGATAGGAAGTTGAGATTTCTGTCCCATTACCAGCTGTGACAGTAAATAATTTATGAACCTGTACTTTTGTTTTTGTTGTTCCAGCTCAGGAGCTCAGGGGTCTTGGTTATAAGAAGGGGAAGCCTCTTGGTCTGGTTGGAGTGACAGAACTATCTGAAGATCAGAAGAAACAACTCAAAGAACAACAAGATGTAGGAAAATGCAAACTGATATTATTTTATTCCATGATGCGTCAACTAACTATGACTCTACCCACCTTTTCTCTCTTTCACTTTAATGACTCTGACCAGCCACACCTTAATGTCTGGATTACTTCCTGTAATCTTTTTATTAATATTCCTCACTGTATATACGATGTGTTCTCACACACTCTGCAGATGCAAGAGATGTATGAGCTGATCATGAAGCATAAGCGTGCGATGGCAGACATGCAGGTGATGTGGGAGAAGGCCATAAGGGAACACCAACATGAATATGACAGTGATGAAGAAGTGGACATGCAGGCAGGGACCTGGGAACATCGTCTCCGACAGATGGAAATGGAGAAGACGCGTGGTAAGATTCACCTTCAACATAGAGAGATATTACAATTAGCAGTAACACTTGCAATAGTGATACCTCATAATACTTTTTAAGTTGATTAGCTTGACACTTGCATTAAACAACTCCTTGTGTGTACTTTTCCAGAGTGGGCAGAGTCACTGACAGATATGGGTAAAGGGAAACACTTTATTGGGGACTTCCTGCCTCCTGAAGAGCTGGAGAAGTTCATGGAGACCTTCAAGGCACTCAAGGTCAGTTTTCCTCTGAAATCACTTGTTCTCAGAGGTAATAAGGAAGAAATGTTTTTCAACTGGTGAGATCGCCTCTGTCCATTGGCAAGCAAAGGTTTGGATTGAAAGGAGGAAACTTTAATGTGGGCCATCCCAGTGGTCTTTTTTTTAAATTATTATGTACAGTCGTTTTAGGTGATTTCACTAGGTCTGAAACTATGGAAAGGAAACATTTGAAACTTAAAGCTAAAAAACATATGTGGTGTCAGTTTACCATTAAGTAGGACTGGGGTCGGTTTGAAATTTGGATCAACAGGATTTAATCATCCATCCATGCCTCTATTTTCGAGCTGCTTATCCAGGTCAGGGAAACTGGCAGCAGCCAGCAGAGAAACCCAGCCGTCCCTTTCCCAGCAAATTCCTTTAGCTCCTCCTCAGCGATTCCCAGGAGGAGACTGTAATTGCCACTTGTTTATCTGAAACTCTGTTCAACTCAATTTGGCACCGTTGTAGAAAACCACACTTTTCCCTTTAAAGTTGAAGAACATCACAGTATGTAAACAGATTTTCATTTTTTAAGTGAGTTCATTGCCAGAGTCATGGGAAGGTATTCAAAATACAGCACCCACATAAGACCCAGGATGTAATTGTTAAACTACTACTTACTAGACTGTCTATTCAGACTAAACTGAATAATAGTAGGAATCTTTAAAGGTGAGAATTCTTTTCAAAAAGACAAAAAATGTTTTTCTACTATAAAATTAGCTTTGAAAAACATCCCTACTACACACAATGAAAAATAACTAGTTGTATTTAAGCAAAAATCTTAAAATGATATTGAACACTGTGAAATTATGCAAGTCTTTAGTGTTTGTGTGGCTTGAATGCAGCTTTACTCATCTTGATTTGCAGGAGGGCCGTGACCCAGACTACTCAGAATACAAAGAGTTTAAGTTGACGGTGGAGAACCTTGGTTTCCGAATGCTCATGAAGATGGGCTGGAAGGACGGTGATGGCCTCGGGAGTGACGGACAAGGAATCAAGGCTCCCGTCAACAAGTGAGTATCCACCCTCATTCTTCTTACTGTTCCCCATGTTGGATTCTTTTTTTATTTCCACACATGATCATCACACATGCATACAAATGTATTAATGTTATGGGTCAAAATTCCTTCATTTGAATTTATTTTAGAGGTCATCCTTTGTGAGCAAGAAATCCACAAAACAGAAAATGCACCAATATCATGCAGCACATAGCTCTAATAACGGCAGTTTTCATTGTGACTTTAAAAATATGCATGTCATCTAATCATGCTGATGCTATGGAATTTTCCTTCACTTGCAAAATGTCAATATGCTCAGCCAGCATGACGAGGTCCTGCTGCAGTAAGTTAGAAATAATAAATCTCACTGCCTCCAGGAAAACATCGCTCTATAAAAGTTGAACAGCTTCTGTGGTATTCTGCATACACCTTTAAATGACTAGCTCCGGAAAATGATCGTTGTTTTTTTGTCAAATCTTCAACAATCTCTCCGGTCTAGATCTGCTACCAGAACTTTCTTTACTTGACAAAAACAGGCATAACAAAGTGCCTCACAAACATCATTTAACCTCGAAAAAATGTAAAACCTCGAAAAAGTTAAATTTAGAAATTATGTGTGCTTGTTCTTCAACATTACCCCCTTACTAAATAGATAGAATAGATGGAGAGGGGATGTAAATTTATGGATTTTGGGCTCAACCAGTCGTACAAGCATTTAAGTTAAAAGAAATAAGTTTCTACATTTATGCGGGTCTCCTGTTGTGTTGTGTTACTGTAAATGTTGCTGCTGTTACGACGATATTCCCTCCTTTCCTTTCATAGACGATCCAGTGTATCCCACGCTAAATGAGATAAGAAAGAAAGAACTCACCGAAGCATATTTCTTTAGTATTCATAGAATTTGTCCAGCTCTTATCGCTGCTGCCTCTCAGATTCTTCTGGATCATTTCATTCAGCGAGGAACCTTCCCTAACAAAAAGAGACTGAGGACCCATAAACTGAAGCAGCTAAATGGAAGCCAGCCATCTTCCATTTTATTATTTGTCCTGTGCTTTTCAGGCTGTAGCATGTCATAACTGGCTTTATCTAGATAGACTGACAGTAACACAATAATGTTTTGATACCTCTTAAATAACCCGACGGACTTGAAGGTGGAAACTAATCTTTGCGTATCTCTCTGTCCCACCCCAGGGGAACTACCGCTATGAACGGAGCAGGTTTCGGAGTCGACCGTCCAGCTGAGCTCGGGAAAAATGACGATGAATATGATGCGTATAGAAAGAGGATGATGCTTGCATACCGCTTCAGGCCAAACCCACTGGTATTGTCTCATTGTTTTCTGTTTTCTGTGAATTTGCACCAGTTTATTGTGACATTATAGATGATGTTAGATGATGTTGTAATGGTGTAAAAATCCCTGATCGTTGTCTGATAGAAATTTGACACTTATTGTGTTTTCCATTCTTTGTCCTGCGAATCCACTCATCAAGTGTCTCTTGCAAAACTATGTGAATTTAATCAAGTGTTTCTTTTTTTTTTCTTTTGCAGAATAATCCACGGAGACCTTATTACTGATGTAGAGGACTGTTCTTGTTCATGCTTGTTCTTGTTTATCACAACAACGTTGGTTTCTTCAGTTGCCACAACTCTTACTCACAATACTTTATGAAATGGAAACCTTTGCACAGAAGAAATGTTGTGAAGTGTGTTATGGTAATGAGAATAGTAAATTGATAGATCCATCACATGGGAGGTTTATTTTGGTTTAGAAAAAATGTTTTCTTTAAAAATGTTAACATGTTTTGTCACATTTCAATCAAAAACTGTAACAGCTTTAAATATTTAAGACGTAGTTCCGATGACTTCCATGATGATTTCATTCTTTTGTGCGACCATGTTCTCTTTCAAAGCTTCACTTGATCTTGCATTCCAACTAAACAACACAGTCCTGTATTAGTATACAAACTTATCTATGTATAATAGCATTAGGTCATTTTCATTACTGTGCTATACATTTCATTTTATGCTGCACTGTTCACAATTAAAAATGGCCATTTGCTGAATTGTGTGGTGAAAGATCTGTTTTATCACATGTGGCAAACCAACTGCACTCACCTGTTCATTGGGAAACTAGATAGCTCTCAGAAGAGCACATAACTCTACCAAGGACAACAGTCCCCTTCAATTTGGTCAAGCTGCACTAAATTTCATGTACTCACAGAAATTAGTCCCCTAAATATACATATTTTTTCATCTGGATTCATACAATATTCTCTGGGAAATTGGTGAAAACATAAAAAAACGTTCTCATCTTGCAATGTTGTGGATCCACCCCCTGATTCTTATCCACACCAAAATGTAATGGGTTCTTTCCTGACTCATATTACATCCTTCAGTTTATGAAGTGCAGATATTCCTCCAATGCTGTTCACGATATGCCGCCATGTGTTCATTTCTGTGTGTCTGTGGTCGCTGAGCAGAGCTGACCTGGCTCAAGTAGCCAGCGGTGGGGAGGGTGACAGATCAGTGAAATCAGACCTTCACTTTGCCATTCCCCAGGGTAATTTACATGGGATAAATATAACTCCAAAATCCCAACTAAGCAGGAGCCTCTCTGGTGTTGGCCGCAGCATCAATCAAGAGGCGACTTCAGCCTCAGTCGCTGGTAAACCAAGACGCCACTTGTTTGGTGGCATGCTGGAGTTCTCAGTATCTATTAATCCTTTGGTCCATATAATGTTAGCAAATAGTGAAAAATGTGGGAAGCACCAAGAGGTGGTAGTATACTAAGAATTTAATAGAATGAAGAAAGGTATAAAGCTTCACATTTGAGAGGCTGGGGCAAGGGAATACTTTCTTTTGTTTGAAAATTATAAGTAGTTATTAACCTGGTATTAAAATGTCTTTAGTTCCCTTTTATATTCCTGTAAATTGATTACATAATGACTTGTTTCAGCTCCAGTTGAGTGAACTTAGAAGCTGAGGGAAAGTGAGTGAGATGAAATGTGTGAGAAGTTCAAATTTGAACTTCTCACACATTTCATCTCACTCACTTTCCCTACAATAATATTTTATTGTAGTGCTGATTATGAACAATATTCACATCTATTTATTTTAAGGGAAACGTATTTTTAAAGATCTGCTCAATATTATCAGATGACTCCATTAAATTATAATGACAAACGCCACGAGTCCCTTGTTGACAGTGTTCTTGTTCCTTCGCTGTGGACAGAGGAAGACAAACTTTGATTTGACGCAGTAACGTATGGGCTGTCAGTGCCTGTTGGGGGGGAGGTAAACAAGATGGCGACAACCTGAGCGGTGAGAGTAGCACGAAGAGTCGGAGAATTTCACTGTTATCCCGTCAGGACCTCAGAGAAACACCCACTCCTCAGTGGACCGGCCCGAAGAGAGGGATTCAAACCTGCAGCGGAAAGGCGACATTCATGCGGATCTAGGTGAGACCCGGTGCAAGGAGTTAGTTAGGTTAACTAGCTAGCTAGCCATTTACATGGCATCTGTGCGGCTGGCTAGCCAGCGCAACTCCGCTTAGCTAAGCTTGCATTAGCTGAATTTGCACGATTCTCTGGTGTCGGTGGTCGATTTGGAGGCCAGAGCCGATAAATGTGTTGCCGCAGGTTTGAGCCCTAATGCGGCACAGCCGGAGCATAATGTCCGTCTGGTGTCCGCTGCTCCACCGGCAAATGAGATGAGGTTTGCTAACGCTAATCTGAGGTAGAGTTGGCTAGCTAGCGCTGCCATCCAGGGTTAGCTACAGTTGTGTGACGCCGTTTGGGTTATCCTCCCTCATCCGTCCACATGCAGTCCCCATCTACATTTAATAAGCTTTCGCTGTTTTAACACAGACGTCCATTTTAAAAGCTGCAGTGCTCACTGAGGGGCTCCGTACCCAGGAGCCGTAAAGCGGTAGTTTATGCTTCTGAGCCTGTTCATTCAAGCAGACGCGCTATGTTAGCTTGTCAGCTAGCTAACGATTAACGCTTAAAATTATTATTTCTTCAAAACAACATATTTGCGAGTCGCAACTTACGCACTGCTGTGGTTGACTGGAAATGTTTATTTAATGTGCACGTAAATAAACGACAATCCCTCGTTGTCTCATATGGGATTTCCTATCAGAGAGGAAATCCAGTAAGGTTAACCGGTCAATGTTGATGTCTGGACACATTGTTTACCCAAAGAGGGCTAAGGTAGCTCAGAGGCGAGCGAAGCCCATGTGTGTATTTCATTAACGTTTAAATGGCCCTTTGTTTTCAGGCCCCAGGCTGAAGGAACCGTGGTGGGATGGAGGACACCTGAGGACAGGTGGACACGTTGGATGGCCCAGTTGCCCTCCAGGAGCCGGGCTGATACCAGAGATCGGACTGTTGCTGCTGCATGCGTTTGGCTGTAGATCCGTGCTTGGATCCAGTCCAGTTGTGCACACACATATGTGTCCTGAGGAGAACTGTTCTATGCAGCATGAAGCTTCCACAGAAATGCTGCGCTGCGTGGCCTTGAAGCAGGGCTTGGCTAGAAGGTATTAAATTCATATTGAGGTGTCTGGAGCAGAGAAGAATAACATATTAGAATCCCATTTTGGTCCCAACCGCACTTGACGTAGTACCCAATGCAAAGTATAAACCACTAACTCTGCACAGGACCTAACAGGTTGTTCATCGTTATCCGCACCTCCCAGCCCTAATGTTTACAAATTGGGATTGATCCCCCACCTCCTCCCTCAACTCTCAGACGTTTCAGTATTTTATAATTCCTCAGTATTGCATCTTGTGGAATTGAAAAAACTCTGCTCAGAACGGAAAGGTTACCGGTGGATTACTCTCCAGCAGCAGTCCTAGCTGTTGGCAAACGTTTTTTTGCACATTTGGTGTAAGCTGTGGCCGTCGACTGTCAGTCATGAGTAGCGGGGAGCTGCATCATCTTGACTATTTAAATGAAAATGAACTGATGGAAATGGATACTTTCATTCACCGCATTGACTCTACAGAGGTGATCTACCAGCCACGTAGGAAGAGGGCCAAGCTGATAGGAAAGTACTTGATGGGGGATCTGCTAGGGGAGGGATCTTATGGCAAAGTGAAAGAGATGCTGGACTCAGAGACACTTTGTCGCAGAGCTGTAAAGATACTGAAGAAGAAGAAGCTGAGGAGGATTCCTAATGGAGAAGCCAATGTGAAAAAGTAAGTCATATATTTATTTTTATTCATACATCATAACACCACCAGTGACTTATTTTCTAGATGTGGTCAGTTATCCTGAGATACATTAGCTCTGGCCTCACTGTAATGTTTAATCCTTCTGAGTTAATTCATTTGAATCTGCCCACTGAAAATCGAATTAATCTTTTTCCAAATAATTGGGTTTTTGTTAAGACCGTGTCACAAGAAAACAGCCCTTCAGTTCTCTGCCATTCTCTTATTTAACATCACTCCCTTTTGAAACCTTGACCAATTCTTGACTTCACCAACTCTTAACCATCATTATTGATGATAAAGGTAATTGATAAGATGTTTCCCTTTTTCTTACTCTGGCACATGTAGGTTTCTGTGTTAAGGAAAGTGTGCCATGCTATCTTAGATGAACTACATTTTCTCATTTAGCAAAATAAGCCAAACTCATCACGCACACAGTTTAGTATAATATGTGTTATTTCTTGTCTCTCCTCTTGTGATTGAAGGTTTTATGTTGGTTTCAGTTCTGATCCCCATCATAATTAAGTTTGGTTGGACGTGTTTTTGTTTTGCACCTCTAACCACACCCACTAGTGATGGGAAATTACACTCATCACACTCTAAATATGCTTCAACATCGCTGCATCAAAGTAGGAACTTCAATCACTGTTGGCCAAAACAGTTGAGATGAAGGAATAAGAGAAACACCGAATTCTAAGTTCTCTCAATAACACCGGCTATTGTTACTTTTTTTTTTTTTACACAAATGTAGTCAGTACGAAACAAAACTGAGATAATCTTCTAAAATCCATCATTTGTACATTTTGTTTTACTGTAAATCCCTTTATTAATAATCTCCCTCTCCATAAATATTCTGGTAAATTCTAGTAAAGAGACTGAACCTTTTATTCTTAACTGTATTGTTAGTAATACACCAACCCTCTCTATAATTAGATATTTAAATTAAATTTAAGTTAGAATTCATAATAAAGCTCTAATATGTCATTTCTATCAGCAGTGTGGGACCTTAAGTTGTTGGTCGGTTCTCCATTTGTCCGTCTATTCCCCCGTCTCTCCCCCTCCTGTGTTTAATGCCTCTGTAATTTTGCTGGGAATTCTATGCATTCAAACTTTTTCCCACATGTCCCGTTTCCTGATTTGTAGCAGAAATTTTAATCACACAGCAGTTTATTAAATATTGCTCCAGCCTTTAGCTGCGGGCCTGTGTTAATTATAGAAGAAGCTTTAGAAAACTGTCAAAATGAGTTCACACAGAGGGAAAGAAGAGCTGCAAGATGGCGTGTTATTGAGGCCGCAGTTAAAACGGCAGCAGAAGAACAATTAAAAGCCTGCAGAGTCAGCTTACTAACGGTTTGGTTGGGATTCCAGTACCTCATATTTATCACATATCCCAGTTCCTTGCATCAATTTCACAGTAAGTGTAGACTTAAAGCTTCACGTCAGCAGCTGCAGCTGTCACACTCAGGACTGTCAGTGTGTAAAATATGAACTTGAATACAAAAGTGAAGCTTGAGGCCAGTTTAAGTGAGATCTGTTATGATGGTGCAAAAATATTTCAATAATAAATAGGGAAGTGTGTGCAGTCATTGAGATCAGTAACTGAAAACTTTGGCTGAAACACATTCCGTGTAGACAGGAGGTGAAAGAGTAAAGGTAAACATTTGAGCAATGTCAGCAGAGCCGTTTTCCGTCATCTCCAGTGGAGGATCTCCGGAGAATTGAGTCCAAACCTTGTCCGCAGTTTACCTTTAACACATGCACAACGCAGCGGGACAGTCTCTGCTCAGATGCGTTCACAACAGCAATAAATTCTCCGCAGGACTGAGGTGGTGAGAGGTGGTGCAGCATGCAGAGGCAGGACATAACGTATTAATTCAGCTGCCGAGATCATGTTTGTTTACAGCAATTCTGCACCAAGCTTGGGGACTTGGAGTGACATAGCATTCTCCAGGGAACAACCTGTTAAATCGTTTAGTGGTTAAAGGGCAGATTCAAGAATTGTTTATCACTCAAGATTGTAATTTTTGTCAATTTCTCAGGAAAAATTGTTGGGATCTTGATGTAAACCATCAGACATTGATGGTGTTCAGATCTTGGTTTTCTACAGTTTGGTGCAGATTATCAGTCTACTTGCTTTTTCCTTTTACTGATCTATTAGAAGAGCTACAGAGACTTGTATGATTGTTAGGCCTTGGAGGAGGTACGCACAGTACTGTAGGCCACTCTTGTTAAATTTCTTGTATAGCTTCAGAGCAAGAAAATACAATTCCTTTGTGAAACTAATAATTGGGGAGTCTGTTGTTGACCAGAGGGGATTGTACCCAAAGTGCTGTATTGGTAACATACACCCACATCTCCAAAGATTTCAAGTATATCTGCTATGTTGTTATGAAAGGTAAGCTTAGTCTCGGTAAGGACGTTGGTAAAAACGTCCTTGTCAGAAGGCCACGGCTGAGCTAGTCAACACTGAGCATGAAATAACAGCTGCCTCGGATGAAAACATCGTCTGGTTAAGGTAGTGGAGGTAGAGGGTAAAAGAAAGTGTATTTTCTTCAGCAAGACAACAACCTAAACATAAAGTGAATGCTACACAGTAAGTACTATATTCATATCACAGAATTGCTAAACCCAAGTAAGAACCTTATTCCAACCCTGAAACCCTGACGGAACTTTAAAATGGCTGTTGGGTCCCGGCCACCTTGTATGACTTGACATCGTTGCAGTTTTGCAAAGAAGAATGTTAAGAATCTACCTTGTCTAGATGTGCAAAGCTGATAAATACCTATAATACCTTTTTTGTATCTTCCAGAATTTGCCACTAATATTTCTCGTGCCATGAAAGGTTTCTATTTCCCCCTGGGTAACAGGGTGGTCTGCAGGTTTTTTTTAAAATCCTGTCTATAGTTTTAGTACAAAGCAGTGGCTGTAGACTACATGGTTGTATCACTTTGTTTATAAGACCGAAGCAGTGTTCATTGATGTATGAAAGTGGTTTCCCCATGTTTCCTGTGCTGCTTCATTTTTCTTTATGCGTCTCACTCGGTGGAGCCCGCATGTTTTCCATTCTGAGGAAGCTGGATCCTCGAGCCTGTAAAAGCCTGCCTGTGTGTGGATGCCATAGTAGCACCCAGCCTTCCCATTCAGCCTCTGTTCAGCATTCCTGTCCGCCCAACACTTCCTGCTTTTACAGGGTTGCTGTGGGGACGGGACATGCTCATACGGGCATTGTCTGATCGAGTAATGCCACTCCTGTTACTACGGCAACACCCCAAGAAAGCCGTGCCCTTGTTTACAATGACAGGAGCGCACATGGGTAAACACACACACCTGACACAGGCTGTGAACCAGCAGAGTGTAGATGCAGATCAGTTGTTGTTGCCGTATCACTGTTGGAATCCTCTGAGCCCTGCAGTCTGTGGGCCTTGAACACAAAACATCCATTTGTACACTCTTGAACTCAGACTGCAGAAGGACTGCAGCAGTCACTGTGCCCTCAGTGGCAGCGCCTCCTCTGTTTAGTGATAAGTTTATTAATACAAGCAGTGATGCAGATGCAGGGTGGTTTGCTTCATCTTAGACGTGTCATCTGCTCTCAGCTGATTATCTGAGATTTATTTTGTGTGTGTGTGTGTGTGTGTGTGTGCGTGTGTGTGTGCGTGTGCGTGTCAGGCAGTAGGAAGGTTGTGTTTAAGGAGAAGTATTGACACAGCTCATAAACTGCAGGGTGATATGGGAGAGAGAGAGAGAGAGATTGTGCTGAAGTATAAAAAAGAAGATGGCTGATACCTCAGCACTTCAGGGGCTGCAAGAATTTAATTTATTTTTGACTCAGACCCCCTCCTTTTTATAGGTTTGACTTGTTATTGCCTGATAGATTAAATCACATGCAGACGTAGGGGACAATGGTTCATGCAGGAATCAAGATTTTTTTTATCACCTGCAATTCTATAAATGTTCAGAGGACAAGAATAGATTGCGTTTTATTGTTAGAGACAACTCTGCTGTGAGTCGTGATGTCAGATATAGCTGCGGCGGTGCTGCTAACTATGACACCATGGGGGAGGGAAATTAATTCAGTGGAGCATTTCAATTTTATGATCTCCCAAGCAAGACATAACTTAACATGAGTAAAACTGTGTTCAGGCTTGGAGGGGCACAGTTTTCAGGATCTTACTTCACTGGGTTTTGTTTCAAACATATAATATGTTCATTAAAATGTCTAAAAGCACCTAGACCTATGTTATACACTTTGTTGACTTTCATACTTACATTATCCAAAATGGTTCCCCTAAATCCCCACTTTTATTCAAGGTTACTGGTCATTTCAGCCAGTCAGCTCTTTTTTCCCCTTCCACAGTTTCTATTGGTCACTTGTAATCGATCATTGCTGTTTGCTGCGTAACATGAATAAAACTTGCATCACCCCATCTATAAACATGATATGGGTCTGAGTCACATCAGATAGATTTTCATGGGCAATGGTTGGGGATTCAGAGACCCCTGATGGCCATAGTTCCATATTGTACATTTAATACAGGGGAACATTTTACTGTTTCTTCTCCACTGAAACGTCTACAGAGAATACAAAAAAGTTAGGCTGCTAATTTAGACTTTACTGGCAGAATTATGCAAAACGATAAACAAGCCAGAATTGAGACAAACTTTCATATTTCTTCATACTAACTCAAACTTGCAGTATTTCCTCTGTGGATGTGGGTATTTTGCCTGTGAGAGAATCTGGTTGGTTCTTTATGCTCTTCCCATCCACATCCCAATTCATTAATGTCCCCGCTCACAGCTCCCTGATGAATGTTGAGTCTCCCGGGGCCTTTGCCACGCTGCTGATTTGAACCTCTCCTCCTTGGGTAGCTAAGTGAACTGTCAGGGTATCTGTCTTTATAACGAGACTGGTGTAATTGACTGCTGCAGTACTTGTTCACTAGCCTGTCTTAGAGTTGGGCTGTACTGACAAAATCACAATATTTATGACATGTTACCTCAGTAGATGATGATCTCTGACCAAATGCTGGACTGTATTAAGATGGTATTTCAGTACTTTTCATCAACTCTTATTTCTAGACTCGCCCTTTGGAAAAATCACTCCTACAATTTCAGAAATGTCTGTCTGTGGCTTGTGTATCGCGAGAACTGTTCATCGGGCTCACACTTTTCATTTGTATTGTTTAGGCCTCAAGAAAGTGCAGGGTTGAATTTGGTATGATTTCGACCCGCAATATATTTAATATTAATAAACTTTGGATAAACAGGCGACCAGAGCTATGTAGCAGGGGCTGAGACGCAACAGCACGCTCATGACAACAGCAATAACTGATTCTCCAGTTGAGCTTCACCAAAGGCCATATTAAATGATGCCAGATCACTCACATGTCTATTTGCTTACTTAATGTTCTCCATGTATTTTGTCCTTTTATCCATTTATAGGGAGATTCAGCTGCTGAGAAGACTCCAACACAAGAATGTGATTCAGTTGGTGGATGTCCTCTACAATGAAGAGAAGCAGAAAATATATCCTCATGCTGCTTAATGAATGTGCATATGTTCTACTTTTGATGATTAATGATTTCAGACAGTAAATATTGCTGCTTGTGGAGGTGTTATTTATAGCTAAATATTTCTGTTTGTTAGCGACCAGCTTTAGAATGAACTCACTTTATTAAAGGATGTGTCTGTTGGGTTTGTCAAATCCCCCTTGACTCCTGACTCACGTATATGGTGATGGAGTATTGCGTGTGTGGGATGCAAGAAATGCTGGACAGCGTCCCAGAGAAAAGGTTTCCAGTATTTCAAGCTCACGGGTAAGTCTCTCTCTTTTTCTCTCGCTCTCGCTGCTATATTTAGTCTGCGCCTCTGCAGCCTTTGCTCCAAGCCTATGTTTAGATGCTAGACTGCAGAGCCTCGACTGTTAAAATAACTGACCATAGATTGTGTGAATGTCTGGTTGCTGCTAGAAAGGAAGTGAAGCAGAAGATACGTGATGAATTTGACCACAGGCTTGATATGCTGATTGTTTCTTTACATCCTATAATATGGAACACGTTCCTTTTTGTTTTTCTCTCCTCGCAGGTACTTTTGCCAACTTTTAGATGGCCTTGAATATTTGCACAGCCAGGGAATAGTTCACAAAGACATTAAGCCAGGGAATCTGCTGCTGACCACAGACGGGGCGCTTAAAATCTCCGACCTGGGAGTAGCAGAGGTGATCTCAGGCTGCATGATAATGGTGTTTGCTAATCATGAATTTTTTTTATCTTTCTCATAACTACCAGGTCTTGGGGAAATAAAACTTTTACACACATCCAGAGAAATTCATAGTGGCTTTATAAAACTAAAACTCATAATTGTGTGGCCACAGGCCGCTCGAATACACAAAAGCAATAGGTGTGCTTTTAAGTTTAAATATATGAATTATCTCTGTAGGAACTGTTTCTATGTTGGTTTATGATGCTTAAAATAAATGCCAACTCAAATGGAATTTACATTAGAGTGTAGATTTTGTGTTTGAGTATCAGTGTTTCGATCAATTGGCAGCAGTGGATGAGTGTAAAATTCGCTGGTCCATTGTCCAGTTATTTCATGACAAAGACTTGGTGAAGTTGATTTAGAGAAACAGACTGAAACTCATACTTATCATATGCTTTGTATTTTTCAGGCCCTTCACCCATTTGCAGAGGATGATACATGTCGCACTAGTCAGGGCTCTCCGGCCTTCCAGCCTCCAGAGATTGCCAACGGACTGGACACCTTTTCAGGGTTTAAAGTAGACATTTGGTCTGCTGGTGTAACACTGTGAGTTGTCATTGATAAAGTTCTCACAAGTCGGGGGATGCTTTATATTTCATTACATTTTAAGTGTTGGTTATAAGCAGGGGATTAAGATACATGAACATATAACAGAGCAAATGTAAATGTAATATGAATTCAATATTTGTACCACTATGAATAATAATAATTTCATACATTCATGGTAAAACAAGGCTAAATTCGTTTTGAGATTGGGTTATTGATGATCACTATCTTTGATCACCAAGATCTTCTATTGTCTACGCTAATAGAAATTCATTGTAATGCTCAAAGACACAAAAGAAAACACCTCACATATTACTCTTCTCCATGTACTTCATATCTTAGTGTATAGATACATTGCCTTTATACCCTACTATAGTGTAGGAAATTAAGAGCAACACTAAATGAAAGATATACTGAAGATTGTCAAGTAGTGGTGCTTGTTGTACTGTTTGCAGGATCTTCGATTAGATTTTAAAGAAAAGTCAAAGATAATCCGAAAAGTATATCTGAATTCATATATATATGTTTTGATATTTGCAGGTAATTGTGGCGGCCATTAAAGGTGTGTCTGATCTGGACCAGTTTGTTGACACCTGCTTCTTTCCATTCAGATACAACATTACAACGAGTCTGTATCCATTTGAGGGGGACAACATCTATAAGCTATTTGAGAACATTGGAAAAGGAGACTTCACTATTCCCGAGGAGTGTGGACCGCTCCTGTCAGACCTGCTGCAAGGTTGGTGTTGTTCACAGCTACGTCTTTTTCAGGAGAAATTGAACTTCACGGTTGAGGTGTTGGCACGGTTACCATCTCCTGAGTAGAGCTGTGTCAAGCATTTGAACAACTGTAGCAAAAAGATTTGCTCTTGCTATTCTTGTGTCTCATCAAAATATAATTTACAGAATATTTGATGAAGAAACTTGAGTTGGAATCGGTCGGGTAGCCAGTGAGAGCCACTCACAAGTCCCTGCTAGTTTCTCTCTGATCTTTTCTGCATGTGTCCAGTAGGTGGTGCCGTGACATTGAGAGTCTTCTCAGCCGCAAAGGCTTCCTCCAAACTGTAGAAATCCCTTCAGCTGCTGACGTAGTTTCCATTGATCTTGAGCCAGCAGCAGAATACTAAACACATCATAGTGAGGCATTGCTTCTCTGGAGCGGAATGCTGCAACGCTTCTGCCCTCGTTAAAACTACAAAACACAAAGAATCAGGAGTTTTTTTACAGTGGAACATTATCGGCTCCATGGCAGCAAACAAACTGCCTGTAAAATCCCAAAAGAATGCAAGGAAGATTATGTTTGTACCAACTAAGACACCCTGTTAATAAAGGCCAGTTAATGCCAGCTCTGCACACTATGTCCTTTTATGGAACTGAACCCAGCACACACACAGTTCACCTTAATTTAGGAGATTGTACTTCTACATTTGAAATAACTTGGAGTCAAATGTAGTTTTCTTTTAAATATTGTCTGCATGACGGTTAATCAATTGTTAAAACATGAAAAGAAAAACCTGCTATAATTCATCCATCCTCCATCCCCCCCCCTCCGCTCTGTGTGAGCGTGTGACGTCTGTGTGTGTGATGACGCAGCACCTGAGAGACAGTCACTCCATAATTACATGGTCTAAAATAAGCCCAGTGCCACAAAAGGTGTCCTTCAGCAGGCGCAGCACTACTATCAGCACTCTGCACGCTGCCCTGCTCTGCCTACTGGGAGACAATTACATTATTAGGTCTGGAAAGGCACTGCATCACTGCTGCCTTATCACGCCAACACGCTGCCGTACCCACAGAATCAGCCCACATTATGATAATGGAGGCACAAAATCATCATTGCATTGTTACAGCTGTTCTCTTGCTCGTATTGATGTTTTCCTACTGTACCTCATTGACTCGTTAAGCTCCGCAGGACACCTCGACACACGGTGATGAATTAAACTATTACTCACATTAATTAATGTTGCCCTCCGCTGTGAGCCCTCCCCCTCACCACCACCAGTTTATGTAAAAAAAAAAAAAACTCCACAGAAAGAGATGTGAGTGGAGAAGCTGTTCTGGGTGGTTGTAATTAAATGGACTTTTTATGTGTTATTTAATTTTTTTTAATTTTTTTTTTCAGGGATGCTCGAGTACGACCCTGGGAAGAGGTTTTCCATACAGCACATTAGGCAACACAAGTGAGTGATTCAGCACATAAACTCTTTGTCATTTATCCCATAATGGATGAAATATGCTGTATCCTACTCCTACCTACCTGACATAAAATAAGTGTCTAGGAAACATACTCAAAGATCGATCTGCCCAACCCCTCTGTCTCTGTCAGCTGGGTGCGTAAGAAACACCCTCCGTCTGAGCTCCCGGTGCCCATCCCTGCCAGCGCAGAGAGCAGGGACCCTTGGCGGAGTATGACAGTGGTGCCCTACCTGGAGGATCTGCACGGCTACACAGAGGAGGACGATGACGACCTCTACGACGGAGAGGATGAGATCATATACACTCAGGACTTCACGGTGCCAGGTTAGTGTGAGCCCACGCCATTCTTAGAGTTATACGTGTTTGCTTTGTTTACTTTTTAAGACATTGGGCAGAATGTGAGTAAATTCACTCTCAGGTCAAATGATTCTGCAATGGAGACAGGTTGTTATAGGCCCTGGCAGTCTTGATGCTTCTTTGAACTTACAGGGGGCTGGCACGTAAATGAGCATTTTTTGTTCGTATTGTTTTGTACATCTTTGGAACAACGTGCAACAGTGATTATAATTTTTTTTTTTTTCTTATCGTGTAAGATTGTACACGGACAGCGAGGTGAGAGAGCTTCTCAGATTCTTGGGCATTTGTGACATCGAACATGACTCACCAGGGGGACAAAACAGAGGCAATAGAGGTTTAAGAAACCTGGGTACACCTGCATATTTTGGTGTAAAATCAATGTAAAAGGTTAAGCTATATTGAAAAGTAGCGACATGACTGGTTCAGTTTCTTCACTGTTTCCTCCACTGCAGTTTCATTCTATTTCCAACGAAGTAGTTTTTTTTTTGATGATTGAAAACCCCTTTGATTCTTAATCATCAAAAATCTAAAAACATCTAATGTTGCCATTAAAGATGTTTTTTATAATGTACTGCATAATTCAGCAGTTTGCAATTATCAGCTCCTGTGTTTGTTTCAGTACAGGGCCTGTTGGTTACATTTTTTCCACAGTACAAAAACTGATACTCCCCCTTCTTCACCTTATTAAAGCAGGAGAGGTCTGACTCAGACATTTTGTCCCTTTTGACATTTCAAGCAAACAAACTCCATCTTTTCTTTAATAGTTTTTTCCTGAAATCTTTCTAGTAGTGGACGTTAACAGTGTTGAGTGACTTGAGGATAAATAGATATTGACAGAATCCCTGTGTTTGATTTCATGTCTTCCCCAACTCTTTTATCTTTCCCCCCAGAATTCACATCCTTTTATCTGTTGCTAGGCAACAGCCGGCAATAATAAATGCAGTAGTCAGTGTTGGGTATCTAGAAGTGGTGGCCCACATAAAAACCAAATGGAGCTGCAGAAAGTGAATGAAGCGGTTCTAAAAATAGCTCTGTTGAAATGGTTTTGGTGTGGGAGTATGAATGGGTTTCCAGTGCTCACTCCTACACATGCTGAGCACCGTCGCTCACAGGATGCTTCTTCTCAATGAAGCAATCTGCTAATGTGGTACAGGAAACAACAGTTTGTGTTTCGTTTTAGCTGTAACTACATCTCAGTGTAATATTCTCCACATGAGCACACACAGATCTGCACTTGAAATTTAAATGTTTGGGTTTATTTTCCACTCACCAGATTTCCTGTTCTTGTAGGTTAGCACACAGTATATCTCATTTTTATCTAACCTGACATTTTGCTGCTGCTGACAAATTAGCTTTTTAAAGGTCCTTCTTAAAGAAATGGTTTTACGTTATCACTGACATTGTGCACGCTCATGCCTTAACCCCACATACGATCAATAAAGCAGCGCTTGTGTCAGCAATTGTGTGGAAGTGTGATGAATTTGTCTCGGCTCTGATATGTGCGTGTCTCTTTTAGGACAAGTGACCGAGGAATATCGGGATCAGGGGCACCCGGATCACAGTCCAGCTGTAGCCAAGCCAGTTTGTGTGAACGGGACCGAGGGGGGTTCCCTGAACAGCAAGGGTAAAGCCGAACGCCGCTCCTCTTCGTCATCCAACCCCTCACGCAAAGGAGTCTCCACAGCCAGCAAGATCCGCAAGCTCTCCACCTGCAAACAGCAATGACCTCCTCCCCACCCTCCCTCGGCAACAACCCACCTGGTGAGTGCAGACTGCAAAAAGCTGGTGCCTGTGAAGGACACTTTTTCATACAGTACATGGAGGGGACAGATGAAGATAAACGGCAGCGGAGAACAGGTGCGGCAGATTCAGATGAAAAGATTTTGAGGGATGAAATGAGAATGCGTTAGAACAGTCACAGACGTAGAGATGAGTATCAGGCAGCAGGAGGAGAAGCAGTGGAAGAGCAAATCATGCAGGAGAGAGAATCTGTGTTGATATTCACCAAGCAGTGCTCTGACTCACCACCGCTACACACACACACACACACACACACAGACACACAGGCGCAGTCATAAAAGCTAGATCTGGACTGTTCCGGTCTTGGAGCATCACTTCTCTGTTTGCTGCGAGGGTTTTTCTCCATTATATCCCTCTGCGAGTTCATCGTTGGACCTCATTCAGGTGCAGCAGCGGGGGTAGATTTATGCTGCAAGTGTACACACCAATTTAACAGGTTGTCCTCCTCTCTTTCCAGTCACCACCCACAGTGTGCTCTTTCAATCTCGCACATACAAACCACTCACGGCAATTTGTCATGGCTGCAGTGCAGAGGAGATGCTGTGTATTAATTTGTTCAGGCGATGACTCACCCTGGATGAGATAAAGTGAGCCGTGGGGTGTTTGTCTCTCTCTCTCTCTCACACTGTGGATGAGTCTTTGTGCACCAAGTCTGTACGTTTCGTCATAAATTGTGACACGTTAAAAAAATAAATTAGACCTAATGTTGAGTCAATGAAGTTTGCACACCAACTCCGAAACCTCTGTCCGTCAGTAAAGTTTTCAGAACATTTTCGATTTGCTGCATTTTTTGCATCAGTCAAAGGCGTTTCCAGGAAATTGTTTGACTCAGACCCAGACAAAAAAAAACAAGCATATCCGGCTTTTGAGTTCACATATTTTACGGAGATGTCCCTGTTTCCCACCTGCTCGTGCCTGAGCTGTTCAGGATACATTGAATCAGGGGAATTTGTTGTCTTGTTTCTTATGTGCAGTCCCAGTGTTGCCAGTAGAGTATCAAACTGCACCACTGACTTCCTGAAATGGACTTGGAAGTGATCAGGATAATTAGCTGCTCCTTGATCAGAAGATGAAATTCAACTTTTTCCTGCTGGACTGTCAGTCTTAGTTAGCACAAAATCATCCTCACTGCCCAACTTCATTTTATCTCCTACTGCGAATTTTCAGATCAAGTAGAATAAGTAAACTCATCGGAGTCAGTGTGCAAGGTTTCTTTTTATTTCTCATTTATTGGATGATGGATTTTAAAAAGGCTTATGGTAAATGTCGACTTGGAACGCAAGGACCGTTAAATAAACTCAAAATAAACTGTTAATACTCTGTCTCTGTCCCTCTCAGGTTTACCTGTCCCCGTCCTGTGTCTGGAAACCTCACAGTTGGGAGAGAAACCTGCTGACGTTATGTCCCCCGCACCTCCTCGGACTGCTGTTCTGCAGAGTCTTTTGAAGATGCGGTATGAGTGACAGGAGGAGGAAGAGGAGGACAGCATGAAATGTTCTTTTTGCTCTGAGACTGAGGCACTGGCTGTGAAAATAGTTTTTTTTTTTCTCCCATGTTTTGGCTCCTTTCAGCTCCTGTCATCCACTTGTTACCCCCTTCTCTCCATCCCATCATCCTCTTTTGAAGAGCCAAGTGTTGCACCGGCAAATACAAACACCATCACCCCCCTGTACCCCACCCCAACACCCCACCTTCTGTTTCTTTGACTACCTTTGTTTTTACAGAACCCTAATGGCAGTTTTTAAGACACATTGTGATGTGTAAAATTAAAGAGAGACAAAAAAACAAAAGTTATGAATAATTCTATATTTAAATCTGTGATGAGAATAATTATGATAGTAACTCTACTACTACCAACATAAAAACTGCATGCTGTACAGAGCTGGACGAAAGGGAAAGTGCTTGGTTTGTGGACAGACTGACAGACTGAAGCCTCGAGATCCACTGCTGACCTGTTGGGGGATTTTTGATTTCCATTTAGTTTTTTCTTTTTTCCAATGAATATTTTTAATTATTATTTATATAAAATATGTCCCAAACAGGCCGTTTTGTTGAATGATCCTTCCTGTTTAACTCGAGCATATTTTCATTATCCAATACAACTCAGTGGTTTATGTCCTGTTTATTATTATTTACGTGTCCTTTACAAACACACACTCTACATCCGTCTCTCTGATGTCTGCGACCGGCTTGTTGTCAGAGCCGAGAACATCAAGAGCGTATGTTGCTCGGCTGCAGGAGGTGTGTCGTCACACGATCGCCCGGTCGCCTGTTTTCCAGCGATGCTCTTTGTTGTGCCCGTCACATCAGCGGCAGCTCGGCCCCCGTCTTACGCAGCCAGGGCTATCATCAGCTCCTCGCTGGGAATAGAGCAGAGATCTATCAGGTGAGTCACAACTCCGAGGGAGGGAGAGAGCAAGTGCTTCCCACGTCAGCCAGGTCCACAGAGAGTTTCTCCGCTTGACAACGCACAAGCAGGGAGCGGCGTGTAGGGGATGAGGAGACGCCTCGTGTTAACAGGCTGCAGAACATTTCAGCAATGTCAGTATGTGAGGACACACTAGGTTCTTAGGAAGTGTTTTTTAAAGTTCTGCACATTACAACAGGTTCTATGAATCACATTACGTCAACATAATATGGTAGTCGTCCCCCCCACTCCCACCGTCAACAAAGCTGCAAGACATTTTGTTTCTGCACGGCTTGTTTTATAATAAAGCAGATGGCGCACCATGAATAAGACAAAGACATGAGTTTGATCAAATACATGAACTGCATCTTAAACCAGGCTGTGGAGGAAAACAAAAACCTGCAACAATCGGCTGTCACAGTTTCCCAGGTGACATTCTTCACCTCATTCAACATCAATGTAAACTTCACATCCACACTGGAAGAGACAGAGGAAAGGAAGACGTTCAGTCTCTGAAATGTAATGACACTTAAAAAATGATTCAAAAATATGAGTCATCTCCAGAAGAGATCAGCCGCAAAACAATAAATTAAACTATTAGTTAATTTACAAAATCATTCTCTGCAGCAGTTTTCCTAATTTTGATGAAGTCAATTGAAAACTCTTTGGTTGCGGGTTTTTCGGTGCGAGGATTTTCTGCTTTTCCTCTAAAGAGTTTAAAGTTTAGGACGTTGGGTAAAACAAAATAAGTGAAACATAAGAATCACTTAAAATTTTACCTGAAAATGTCCATCTTGAATCTCTTATCAGATTTGACCCATATTAGTCTACTCTAAATTCACAGCCACATCTCAGCTCCGAAGATGGAGTTTCTTCACTGTGAGGAAACTCCATCCTGAGCTAGATGAGATGTGGATCTGAGCTTACAACAAAAACATTAACAAATATATACAGAAATGTATTTGTTCATTTTTTTTGTCAAAGAAATATAAAGTCCCTGCTCTTATGATGGGCATTTTTGACCAATTTAAGATTAAAACAAGAAAAATGCATCGATAGTAATAATAATCTTCGTTGTTGCTCTACTCCAGATTTGATCCTGATATGTGAAGAGTACAACTTCATATTTGAAAATGAAATAACCTGTTTTCTATGAAAAGACAAAAACCAACAATATCTATTCACTTGTATACCCCGTCCATTGTTCTTAGCCTTAAACCTATTGATTCCTACTGAAGATTTAAAAACAGGACACAAGCGTTTCCTAAAACACATGGATACTGGACATTTTAGCAAAGTAGTCCATTTGGGGGGGGGGGACTATTTTCAGCTGTGGATTGATACACATTTCATGTTCCAGTGGATGTTCATGAAAGTGAAGCACTGTGGCTCATTTCATTTATTTAATCATTTATTCATTTGAAACAACAATCAACCTCTAATAAGTGATACTAGACTGTTCATTGTTGGTTTGTGTCATTTCATGGGATTCGCTGACCATGACAAAACAAATATATCACCAGACTTATATTTTGTTGAGTAATACAGAGCAAGTATTTTCCATTCTGCCGGGATTCAGGAGCAGACGACGCCACTGCGTTTCCGTTTCGACCTCAGCTTCTGCGTCACTGGACCAACTGTGTAAAAAGCCTGAGAGGCTCCGGTATCAGTCACTTAAAGTATCATCTGTCAGTCTCCCCCACATCAGCAGAGGCCCAGCAGTGACACCACACTCCAGGATGCATAACAGGGACAGATGACTAATGACAAAACAGATTCGATTTGATGACAAAAATGCTCGATACATGTATTCTCAAGTGCTGTGTTGGCGTTATAATCTGGGTTTCCCATCTGTTTTTACTTTTATGATATAGCGTGTGATCTCCAGATCTGCTGATCCTGGTGAGGGAGAAGGCTGCAAACACAAAACCATTAAGAGTAAAGTCTTTTTCTGTTTCCACGTGGTCAGAATTGTTCTTCCATTAGCCGACACAGGAGCTCTTACACGCACACCCGCATGGTGACTGGGACGAGAAGGACACTTGAGGAGGATATAGTTTAAAAATGAAAGAAATGGGTGACAGAAAAGCAATCATTATCTTTCTTCCCATCAAAGTGCTATTTGTTTTCAAGTTCAAACTGTACAGTATACACATACACATTGTTTGGACATACAGTAGCATGCTGGAAATTCACAGTTAAGTCTGAAAATATTAACTTTTTCTAAAGATGGGTCTTTATTTTCCAATCTATGTAATGAAGGATGCATTTGATCTGAGGAGCGGTTACCAATAAAAAGGGGCATCACATGTCACAGTGGAAATTAAGGTCTGAGTGGAATCATTGGAAGAGACTGGCCTTTGAGAAAGTACTTCTGTCTTAAAATATATATATATATATGTATATATACTGTATATGTGTGTGTTTGTGTGTGTTTACTTGTACACATATCTTTGTGAGGACTACTTTTGAGCTTGACCTTTAGATATTGGGAAAGTGAGGACAATTTGGCCAGTCCTCACTTTATGACCCAGTAGGTTAAGACTTCTTCTTAGGGTTAGAATTAGCTTCAGGTTAGTGTAGGGGTTAGGATCAGGGTTAGGGGGAGGGGTTAGGGAATGCATTATGCCAATGAATGTCCTCAATAAGATAGAAGTACAAAGTTGTGTGTGTCTGTCTGTGTGTGTGGTAATGCGTCAGTTTTCAGACCATATTTAATTTAATGAATCGTCCCAATGTAAAGGAAAATGATAATGACCCAGTATCTAACACATGATGTTTGAGTTGCTGTCCACTTTGTTTTCAGTCTGTGGTCAACACAATGGATCTGATATAAAGTTGATGAGGAAGATGGCGGTGTTGGCAGGTTATATGGGACTGAAGCCAGGTGAGGACGTGCGGGACACGGTCAGCACGCGCTGCGATCCTCCCTGGCTGAGTTTCTCTGCAGTGCGCAGGCCGCCGTAGAGCCTCTCCTCCACTGATTCTGCCAGCTTGTCAGACAGACTGCCTTCCTCCTGCAGGGAGACCTCCAACAGGATAGCTTGACTACCGTTGTTGTTCCTGTTGTCGCATCTTGGATCCATGTAGCTTGTTTGTGCAGTCCCAGTACTCAAAGACTGGCTGCCTGTGCTTTCCGAGTCCTTGTTTGCGGTGACCTGGCAGCCGTTGCCTTCTCCAGCCGACCCTGCGCAAGTAGAGCTGCTCCTTTTTGCATCTGTGCCTTCAGATGTTTTGTTGGCTGCAACTCCATCACTCGATGGATCTTTGTTCTCCCCACTCTCGATGGCTGCCTCCTCGCAATCTCCAACCTCGCTGGCTTCTTCGTCGGCAGCACTTGCGATGCGTGAGAGTGTGCTGTGATATCTGGTGTCCAGAGGGTATCCGGCGCTGTCACCCCTTCTCAGCGGAGTAAACCTCTGCCTCTCTAAAGAAGGGGAGTACCTACCCCCGGTGCATGACCCTGGGTCGCTGTATTGCTTGTGTCTCTGCCACTGTTTCCGAAGGTGAACTCTGGAGCGGTGCCTGGAACGCGGCGGAGATTCCTGCTGGTCGAACCGGGGGTCGTGTCGCAGGAACTCATTGAAAAGTGCATCCGTCTTCTCGTCAATGCTGTAGTCGCGGCGGCGGAGGCGAGGTCTGTGAGGACTAGGGGGCGGTGGGATTTGCTTCATCAGGGGAGTTATGAGCTGTGATTGTGACACTGGAGGTTTCTGAGGATGAAGGGATTTCAGAAGTTGATATGGTTCTTGAAGGGTAAGAGACTGGCTGCAGGTGTGAGCTCTCTCCTTTAGTTTCTCTGTGCCATCGGCCATCTCGTCCTCCAGCTCCTCCTGAAACAGTTTGGACTCGATGCTCTCGCACACTGAACCTTTTCTTCCAGAGTTGGTGAAGAACAACCTTCTCTCCGATGCTGTCTTTCCTCTCTGGGATCCTGGAGTCCCAAAAAGCCGCATCTCCTCAGGGGCCCTGGATGGTGCTTCAATAGAGGCGTAGCCACTGTCCATCTGAAGGAGCTTCCTGTTACCCGCCTCCCCCTCTCCTCCAGCTCCACTTCCCATCTCACTGTCGCCCCCTGACGCTCCTCTGATTCCTCCCTCCATGACCTCTCCCTCCCCTTCTCCGTCAGGGTCATCATCCAGATCCTGGGACAAGTAGCTGTCCAGGCCGGAGCGAGCTCCCGCACCACCAAAGGATGAGACGCTATCGGCATCACTGCGGATGGACTCCCGATCTGTGCTGCTCTGGTCCGAGGAGGCGTATTGCTCTAGGGAGGCCCGCAAGCTCCAAATGTCTCTGTACAGCGAGGGAGGGGCCTCCAAGCTCTCCTGGCGAATCATGAAGGAAAGAGACGACCCGGAGTCATCCCTTCGCCGGGCCTCAGCTCCCCACACCACGTCTTCTCCGTCGTCTACGTCCGCCTCATTCTTTCTCCTCACATCTGCTGCCACGCCCTCTGTCTTTGCACCATTCGTTTTCTTCAACATGTCTTCAAACCTGTCGGCAGATTCTTGTTGAGCCCCAAAAAAGTCGTCATACTCCTTCGATTCCAGCTTGACTCCCACGGCTTCTGTTCTTACAACCGCACCTAGTTTTGTTTCAGTTTCCACTCCTGTCCCGTTGGTTGTGGCCTCGTCATGTCTCTTAGCATGACAGTCGTCTGCTTGCAAACAGGTTTCCTCTCTCCTGGTGCTGCTGCCTCTACCTACCTCCAGCATGGCCTCCAGGTTTAGCCTGCACAAATGGAAAACAGTCAGTTAATCAGTAGTTCTGAGAATTGTTATGGTGCTGGTCATGGTACGATGGGAGGGGATGTACCTGCTGAGGAAGACTGAAGAGGGGGGTGTAGTAGTGTGGTGAGACAGAGACTCTGCAGAGAGGGACTGGAGCTCGCTGGTCTGGACGGGAGTGTGTGGAAAGGATTCCATGACCTCATCTTGGAGAGATATAGACTCATCTTCGGTGTGATCGGTGGTTTCACTGGCTGCTCTCTGTCTCTGGACGGGCCTTCTCTTGGGCGAACCTAATTCCCATGAAAACAGAGCTGTGAACTTAATTCTATTCGCCTTCTCATCAACTCACATGCTCCACTTTTACAAAGCTTACCCACAAATCAAATTGTACTCGGGCATTCATAACATTTATCCAAACCTTTGGCATCCAGACTGGCAGCGCGGTGGCTGCTGTCGAACTTCCATCTCCTGAAGAAAGGCCCCGCCCCCTCCAGACTAGCGTGGCGCCGCAGTTTAGAGAAGAAATGTAGAACTGAAGTCTGGCCCTGAGCTTGAATCAGCTCTCCTCTCATACTCCCTTCGCTCTCAGCCTCTACCCTGTCGCCGATAGCCTCCATCTGACAGGAGAGATGAAAAGAGAGGAGGATGGAGGGAGGTGATGAGACATTAAGGAGAGGTTGAGGCAGATAAGCTGAGATGAATCGTGACGGGCAGAGGGAAGGACCTCAGGGGACAGCAGTTTGTCTTGTCACTCATCTGCAGTGGTGACTGATGCCACAGTGCATCACTGGGTTCGAGCTCTTCACAGCTGTGTGTATGTGTGTGTGTTAGTTATATGTGTTGATCAATCCACTGTGAAGAACCTTTCTTTGCAAAGCTGAATTTGCGTTAACTAATCTGTCATTGTAACAGTAGAAAGCAATTATTGTTCATGGAATGTCCATCATCCATCCATCCATCATCCATCATCTATCATCCATCATCCATCTATCCATTTACCCATTTACTCTACAGCTATAGGTTTGCGGGGCGGGAGCTGGAACTAATCCCAGCTGACATTGGGCGAGAGGCCGGATACACCCGAGACAAGATGCCATCATATCACAGGGCCAACATACAGTGCACAACCATTCACACATATGGAAAATGTATCAATCTGACCCATATCTGCAAGTCTCTGGACTGTGGGAGGAGGTACCTGGAGGAAACCCACACAGACATGGGGAGAACGTAGAAACTTCGCACAGAAAGACCCTGGCCAAACTGGGACTCGAGGCCAAAAATCCAGGAAATATTGCAGAAGTGGTATTATGAGGACGTCCGATAAAGGTAAAGCATCCCAAAGGTGTTATGGTTCATCATGGGGGGAACATGAATCCCCAACAACTTTTCCTGCAATTAATTCACTCGTTCTTAAAAGCCCAAATGCAACAATTATCTCAAAACATCACTGCTACAAACTGTGTGGATCATTAAAGTCAATAAGAGTGACTGCACAGGAACCATGAATGTCTGTAGTGAGGTTTCATGGACCTCCATTGGGTAGATTACATTATTTAAGTCTTAACCAAAGTGCTTGACTGACTGACGTAACCTTTAATGAAGCTGTGCCAATTGGATGTCTAGATTTAGTGATCTCTATTGTTTAATGCCCATTTCAAAATTCTCAAAACAAAGTGGACAATGTTGAAACTCACTGTCTGGGACCGTGTGTGCTGTGGTTTCATGGCCGATGAGGTCTGCCTGAGCCCCTGCTCCAGGACGATGGAGTGGTGAGGGTCTCCTGGCAGCCCTCCACTCAGGCTCTGTCTCAGCCAGTCGGGGACTCTTCTCTCAGCAGGCTGCAGACAGAAATACACACACGACACAAATGAGAAAACCAACCTGATTCGTTGTCTTTGTTACTGTTAATTATAAAGTCAAATTATAAAGCAGCCGCCTTGATTCAACCAGACAGAATCGTTTTACCTGGTAGATGGTGAGGGGCAGTTTCTGAGCTGCGGTCTCACTGATGTTGACCGTGCTGCTGTCCGCTGAGTCACACTCCATGATGGTGAGGATCTTTAGGTCACACGGGGCCGGCGGCAGGTGAAGGTGGGTCAGTCGGGCCTTTTTCAGGTGGTGGAAGTCTCCCTCAGTGAGAGTGTACCTGAAGAGGAGGAGAACTCATGAATCCTCAGCCGTTTTTTATCAAATAAGCTGTAAAACTGGATATTAGCCCAGATGATTTGTACCTGCGTCCTTTTTCCTGTGTCGTCTTCTCCTGTTCGTAAAGAGCAGACTCATTGAAGGAGACTCTGCGACCAGTCGACCCAGTGGAGACGAATCGCTCTGACTCTCCCTCATGGCAGCTGGAAGCTGAGAGAGCATCTGATTCATCCAGACGAATGGTGATCTCTGAGTGACAAACAAGGCAAGGACGACAGGAATAATAGTTAGTGACGTCAGTGAACCAGACCACATGCAGAGAACAAACTTTTTTTTAAAAAACAGCTCTGACCTTGGGTGGGCTGAGAATCCTCAGCATAAGTGGTGTTTGTCTTCTCAGGGTCATCGCTGGCTCTGAAAGACGAACATCAGTTTTACTCTTTGTGCTCTCTCAGTAGACATCACAGCCTTCGGTCTCACATCTGCTTTGATCTACTGCTGCCATAATCATGTTGCCTCCTGTAATCCCTCCCCTGTGTTTGCAGACGAACCGGGCCAGTCCCACGCACTGTGCTGCTCAGCAGGCAGCGGCACCCACCTGGAGTAGCGCCGTCCGCCCATGCAGCAGTGGTGACAGAAGAGGAGCAGCAGGGAGAGCAGGACCAGCGTCCCCCCGGCAAAAACACTCAGCAGCACCAGCAGCAGCACATAGTTCTCCACCTGGCCTGCTGACACAGGCACCTCCTGAGGGGGGGGCAACCAGGAGAAGAGGTTAGGATCCTGGAAAGTGCAATTTACAGAACTGGTATATTAGCTATTAACTTATAGATTCATTGCTGCCAACATTACAGGCACAGTGAAATGTGAAAAACACACTGAATAGCATTGGAATTAGACCACAATTCCTTTTAAAGATTTTTTGATTAAGCTTCTCGGCTGTAAAAAGATGACACCACACTGTATATGAATTTAATGGTTTAATTGCGTAACATTTAACAGCAGCAGATATGTACACCGGAATCTGTCCCACTCGAATCTCATCATTTCATAGTTTTTGTCCCACGAGAGCAGAAGATACAAGAAACACTTTTAACTTGGAGTGACTCACTTATCCCTTCAATACCAAAAGGCATTATACAACAGAAACGTTGATAAATTGAAAATCGCCATTCGTTCAACCCCCCACCTGCCCACCAACTCAAGAGATTAAAGTTCGTAAAAAAAAAAATCCAAATCCACATCCTAACAATGGCTTGAAAAGACCCTTTGAATGTGTGTTTTCATTTTTTCTCTGGCTTGATAAAATACACATCATCCATCACCTAAATAGAAAAAGGGTGATGGAGGGTGTTGATTCACTTCAGGGATCAAACAGCTCACGTGGAGCACAGGATTTGTTTGGTAAGAGAACACAGGATTTGTTTGATGTTAAACCAAAGAGGGCGCAGACTGGGTCAGGGTCAAAGTGGACACCTCGCTAAAGTGATACTTATTTAGAAAATGGAAAGATTCAGAGAGACAAAACATGTACATCTGGTGTGCTGCCACACCTCGGCATGAAATACCAGCTCACTGTTTGGACAAACCTTTAATCTCATCTTTTAATGAGCTGCCTCACATTGACAAAATATCTTAGTATCACATTTAAAAATAATCTGTAGTCTTTCAACATTCCCCCCGTTTGGTATTGTAGCTTTCCAATTTAAATGTATGGAGGTGAATTTACTTTCAGAGTTTGGAGGCCCATCCTGCAAAAGCACAAACATGTGCCATTAAGTCACTGGTGTACATTGGAATAATCCGTCCAGTATATTTGCTTCAGACACAGAGAGCTCAGGTCATTGCTTCCATCAGAATGAAGGTTTTACCTTCTTAAACACTAACAGGCACATGCGGTATGTTAATCTGTGGCTTTTCAAACTAAATGTAATTCAATCACATGCTTTTGAATTTGTGTGTTTAAAGCTTTTAATCATTACTATGTTTATGCTGTATTCATAACTCTTTTAGTGAGAGGGGGGAAATCCAAAAGTCCATTTCCCAACTAACCAAGCCTTAAAACCACAACACACACACACACACATACACACCACCCTAACTCCCCTCGCTGACAAGAATACAATTTCAAAACCACACACAGTATTTAAAATAAATATCTGTGTCACTGCAAGTATCATTATCAGTCAAACCCTGCTACTCACACTTCCCTGTTAATGTTTGAGCTGTTCAACCTCAAATACATTTCCATTACCTGTATTCAGAAAGCAGAGCCGTGGCTCATAAATCGTTCTTTTAATAGAACCATAAGTCGGAAGCTTACATATCTGTTTTCATGTTTGGTTGTTAGTTGGGCTGGGACAGAAATTGATTCTTCTCTCTTTGAGCTACGTAGCAATGAGTCACTATGTCGCATTACGCTGTCAGCTCAGGAGTGGAATTAACACTGATAGACTCTCTTAAGCCCTTTCCTCTTCACAGTGATTCTTATCCACACTAACTCGTACACATCCTGCCTACACACACACACACACACACACACACACACACACACACACACACACACACACACACACACACACACACACACACACACACACACACACACACACACACACACACACACACACACACACACACACACACAAATACAGATAAGACAACTGCTCTCCTCTCTACTCCCTCTGATTAATACTCTCAGTCTTGGCTGAGTGAGCCTGGGGATGCTAATCGAAACGTCAGCGAGACCCTTAATTCAATTTCCCAGCTCTTCTCAATGAGGGGGAAATGAGTCCTCCGCCAGCTAAAAATGGAAATCGGAGGAGGATGCAGACGCCCATGAGCAATCCCCACACTTTTCTGGCTCTTCTTCTGATGTCAGTTTCAAAAGAGAGTGGAAATAATTGGGCTATTTTCACCTCCACAAAAGGAATATTCATTTATTGCTACACTTAGCATTATAAATGTGAAAGGTTGTCATTATGCACTGCTTTGCAGGAAACCACGGAGTGGAGGAGCTCCTCGTGTAGCACAGGCCAACCTTTGAATTATGTTGAATTATGTTGACTTTAACAGGAACAGCTGAAAAAAACCCAAGTCTGCAGCTGATGGAAG
This sequence comes from Hippoglossus stenolepis, assembly GCF_022539355.2. Classification (NCBI taxonomy): domain Eukaryota; kingdom Metazoa; phylum Chordata; class Actinopteri; order Pleuronectiformes; family Pleuronectidae; genus Hippoglossus; species Hippoglossus stenolepis. Next base: position 11,700,087 of record NC_061493.1, read on the forward strand.
ATCCACACACTGCAACTAATCTGCCCACTTTTTTTTCCAGTTGATCATTGATCATGCCTGTGTGTGTGTGTGAATCTGCAAAAGCAGCTGATTTTATGGTGACTGCTCTCACGGTAAAGGTGCTTCCATGAGACACAGCATCAATTAATGTGTTTCAGCTTCAAGTCGCCACCCGGAGGAGACGACGAAGCTGCTGAATAGAAGAAGCTGTAGTTTCCTGCTGATAAACTCACAGGATTGTGAGGATTATGTGCATGAGAGTGAATTAAAACCCTTTTTCATTCAACCTCAAACCGGCTTCAGGCCAGAACATGTTAAACTAACCACAGTGTCACATACACAAAGAATATTTTTACATTCGATGCTGTGGTGGCCTATATTCAGATGAAGCCTATGGGGAGATTCAGTATAATACGTTTAAAGCTGCACATACAGTGTGTGTGTGTGTGTGTGTGTGTGTGTGTGTGTGTGTGTGTGTGTGTGTGTGTGTGTGTGTGTGTGTGTGTGTGTGTGTGTGTGTGTGTGTGTGTGTGTGTGTGTGTGTGTGTGTGTGTGTGTGTTTGAGAGAGACTCACAGCTCCATCACAGTCTAGTGGCGACACACACACCTTGATACTCACAGTTACATGCACACACACACACACACACACACAGAATTTGTCAGAGCGTCTGTAGCTTAATGAAATCTGCTGTTTTTACAAGCTCAGCCAAACAGGAGGAACAACACCATCAATCAGCTGCAGCAGTGGACGGCTCTGGCCAGTCTTCAGGCCATGTTTCTAACACACTCAGTGCGGAGGCAAGCGACAGTCAATTCTCCCTGTGCACAGACAGCTTTAACTGTCAGATAATCACTGCTGCTGGATCAGATGTCCCCACTGTCCTCCTGAGGCGGACACAAAGACAAGCAGCACACGCAGTCGTCCTCCACTGCTGCTACACCTCAGACCTGCTGCTCTTTTTTTTTTAATACCATTGGTTGCTACATCATTTTCTCTCATTTTCATTACACAGACCAAAACATCTACACCCTTACAAAATTTAATAAGCAAACAAAAGCATAAATAGAGAAGTAGATTTATAACTACACTATACATGGTGGGATTCAGGGATGTTAAGGTGCCTAATGATTGGGCCCCAGGTGCTCTCAATTGTTTCATGACAACCTTGCGTGTTGCTTCGAAGCCTCTCGAGGTGTTTCCCTGAAACTAGTTCCATTAACCGTCTGGAGGAACAAGGAGCGCTGGTAGCTTTCCATTCACTGAGTATTATTCTCTTTACAATTAACAAACATAAGTGTCTGCTGTACAGTATGTGGAAGAGAAGCTACTGAGCAGCCAAACAGGGCCACCGGGGCATCAGGTTCAATCTGTAGATCATACATTTTAGAATACCAATTAAAAATATCCTGCCAGAAGGGGACAATCTTAGGGCAAAGCCAAAAGCTGTGGCCTCGAGCACCTTCTGAAGATTTACATCTGTCACAAATATTGGATAAAATAGGATACATTGTATGATTTTTTTCTTTAACCTGGCAATATTTGAACCTCCTCTAAATCCCCTACACTCCACACCAAGATTTTATATTTTCTGATGAAATAATCGACTTATTAGCAGAAAGTGACACACATTTTGAGACAATATGTTTAGAATGAGGATGTTGTTTTACGAAAGCATAAAAACAGGGTTCCTTTGTTGGGTTTTCGAAATTATTTATAACAAAATGACTAGCTTGTAAGTAACAGAAAAAGTGAGCTTGGGGAAGGGAGAAGGTTTCTGGCTATTTATAGAATGCAAAATGATTATATTTATCTGCCAGTGTGCGATAGTAGTCAGTCCTTTATACTTCCTGTAAATACAGGCCTGATCGGATTGAGATGGAATAAAATTATAATTCAAACGAGTGGGAGAATATAACAAAAGTGCAGGACCTTGAAGCACCATTTAATCTTTTTTTTTTTAATTTAAGTGAATTTTTTGCAGAGCACAATTACCCTCAACTAGATGCATTGGATAATCCCCAGTGGAAAACAGGAGAGCTGAACGAGAGCGTTTTTTTTTCTGCGGTCGATTCCAATTGCAACCACTTGGGTGTGTCAGGGAGCTCATTTGACTGTGGAAACTGATCTTGCCAATAAATAAGAGCTCTTGCATTCGCTGCCAAACAGTAATGGTGGAACACTTGACGCTTCTTTGGCTTGTTGCTGCATTGGTTGAACTTGAATCTTAAAGTGTTGGTGTCGGACCCAGCAGTATACTCACTGTGGAGTTCTCAGTCAGACTTGTCAGAAGAGGCAAATCATTGCTCATGGTCCAGGTCAGCGTGAGTGAACCCTGCAGAGGAATGAGAAAGTGAAGGAGGTCAGACACAGCTGCTCTTTCTATAGGAAATACCATTACAACAGCGTGAGGGAAGATTTGACATTTTTAGGAATAAGCTTGGTGATATTAAAATGTTTTATCCCATGAAAAGACTCAAACCACAAGTGAATCAATCCACTTACATAAATTGTCTGTGTAGTAAAATCCTTATAGATGTTTTCCTCTGTATGTTAGAGCTCTATTATTCTTTAAAAAAAACAATAAAACACATCAGTGAGCTATGCTGCTGCACTGACATTTTCTTTCATTACGATGAACGTGGGAACTGTAGTTTATTTTCAATCTTTCCTGCACTGTGCACACATCATCCTGCTGCTGTTGAGTACTCATGAGAGCACAGAATGTATATTCATCCACAGCTGAAAATAGTCCCCAACAAATGCAGTGTTTAATGTTTGCTAAAAATATGAATACAGATATTTACCGTTCATAGGAACCAGATAAGCATTATCAGTTATTACTTGACAGATCATGTTCTACAATTTCTGCAACCTTTTTCACAGAGTTTCTTTGTGACCTGCCTCTGTAGGAAAAGCACAGTAATAATCAAATGAATTACAGGGACCCCTGAATAAAAAGAGCCATTGTTAATGCACCTGGTTCTTTCCTAATGGGGCAGCATCTGCTGTGAAAAAGACTGTTTCAGACAAGGTTATGAAACTGTTTTTCAGGCGATTTTTTATTCTGATAATCTTTAAAAGTCACCACGCCTGAATCTCACTATTTAGCAGATAAAAAAATCTGTATAAAGGGTTTTGATTCAACAATCCCAAGCAAAGATCATCCTGATGACACAGGTTTATTTTCTACCTCCAGAGCCACAGAGAACATCACTCAACAGCCTGAACACAACTCCTCATGTGGAAAGTTGACGTAATGCCCCTTAAACATACCAAACTGACGTAAACCCAACTGCTCTCTGGTCTGAACGCTGGGAAATAAAACCCAATGTGATTAGAAATAATCTGACATCTCCTGAAGATGAACTAATACAGTGTGATAACCAAGAATCCCTTTCAATGACATCTCATCTCGATAGACTTCAGACAGATGAGTGTACTAACTGACGGACAGAGGAGCTGACAGTACATGATTATTTACACAGTGTGCGGCTTGTGTAACATCAGTCCATGAATGCTTTCCTCACACACACTGCCAACGCTGCACACATTCCCTCACCATGTGAGAGTCCTGTTTTATGTAATGTCTCACACATACCAGCAGCTCAAGGTAAATGTGATGTGGACAAAGCTCTGAGCAGAGAGAACGCTCCGACAATAGAGAACAACACACACCCAGACACAGAGAGACACACACAGAGACACACACACACCACATACATATCCTTGTTCTATTCAATTATCTTGGGGGATGCTTCACACATGGTCAGTGTCAGCAGACCATTAAGTCTGTGTGTGTGTGTGTGTGTGTGTGTGTGTCTGTGTGTGTGTGTTTGTGTGTTTCTTGATAGTTTCTCTCTCACTTTGACCATGCACTTCCAAACACAAGAGCAAACAGCAGATTAATTTAAAGGTTTCACGGCTGGTGCATTGAAAACACAGACTTTCTATATTTTTTGTTCTTTTTCTTTTGGAATTCATTTCCTGTGTTGTTTTCTGTATTATTATTATTTTTTTACATGACCAGTGCAAATCACATCTGTCTCGTCTTTGCTGATGAAGTAACAGGCAGTTAAAATGGTTTAAAGCTAAATATAAAAATGAAATGACATTATGCATCACAATGTTCATAAAATGCAACGCTAACATTTTCCCTTTTTCCTTTTCTATTTCCTTATATTATAATAACGATCATATTTATTACATAGTCATCCATTCAAGCCATAAATATATTGTTACTTATCTCTAGTGTCTTATTAAGGACATGATGATGATGATGATGATGATGATGATGATGATGATGATGATGATGATGATGATGATGATGATGATGATGATGATGATTATTACTGTATTATTGTTATTATTATTACTATACATTTGTCCTACACTGAAACAATCTGCATGTAATCCAGTTGTAAGTTACAATGAACAGTAGAGACCTTTGGGCTTCAGCATCGTTTAATCTGTGAGTAAACAGTGAAGGTAAAAATGAAAACACTGACCCCGGCTGGTGCAGAAAATATCAATCCAATGCAAGCGCGTGTGTGTGCGTGTGCGTCTGTGTGTTTGAGAGAGAGAAAGAGAAAGCGGAAGAGTGTGCGTGTGCCTGCGCGCGTTTCAGGGTCTAATGACATGCTACACCCTCGCGTCTTCTCTCACCTCATCACACAGACAGACATCCGCCCACTTCATTCATAACATGTGAGGGAGACAGAAACAACTCCAGCAGTGATGAAGTGATGATGAAGAGTGAAGATGAATGGGGGGGGGGGGGCTGCCTATCATCCTGACGTGTGCCTGGATGCTGATGTGCTCCAGATGTGCTGTATCTTACGGTCTATGTTGAAGCAGCTGTTCCCCCCCGCTTTGTGCAGGACTGACTACAGCGACGCGCGGCAGCCGGCGGCGGCGCTCAGCGGCAGCGGCAGCTCCAGCGGCGGCAGCAGCATCTTCGCCTCTTCTCCGCAAACCCTCCGATCAGCGCGGTCCCTCATCTCTGCGTCGTCTGCTCTCAAGTCTGCGGGGAATCAATCACCGTTAGAATCACGCAGGAGGAAGCTTCATGTGCGGGGCATCGCCGCGCGCGCTGCCCCCTGCGTGCGCACTGAACGTGTCTCACGAAAGCAGATGTTTTGCGATCATCTAGAGTCGAGTCGGTTATTCCCACATGTTACATAATGAAACGGCACCACATCGCGCCGCCTGTGAAGTGGTGCTGATGTGAGCCGGGCGGAGGTGGCACTCACCGGGCTGTGGAGTCCGTGTGAAGCGGCGCGCAGGCAGCCTGCCCCGGCTGCATACTTTAATCTGAGCTCCGAATAAAGACTGGAGTTATGAATGAAACCACACGCGATTGGACACACCCACCGCCCGCTCCCGACGCAGCACATGACCTGCACTGGTGATGATGATGAGGATGATGGTGGTGGTGGAGGTGGTGATGTTGGTGATGTACGATGGAGGAGGAACCCCGTCGTCATTCACAGTATTTTGCTCATGAATGGCAGCTGCTGACAGATCGATTGATTGATTCTTTTAGTATTAGAATTCTTATAAGTAGTAGTAGAACCGAAGATCGATTCTAACTCTGCATTTGAATATTTTCTCTTTGCTGTGTTTCAGTGTTTTTCTTGTTACCAGACAAGATGCAAGAAGATAGATTGTTGTCGTGGACGTTTGTAATCTCATCTCTCACCACATGGTGGCATCGTTGCACTATAGTAGTTCTCATGTTGAATATTCTGTACTTAAAATGGAAGCTCCTCATGTCATGTTTTTTGTTTTTTTCAATCCAGGGAAGGTGCAGACCGTCAAGGGCCATGACGAGACTCACAGACGACCCCTCCGGCTCAAAAGAGTTTCACGTCTCTGGAATTTAACAAAGGCATTCAAAAGGAGAAAATGTCACTATGTGTTTTCCAATAAGAGAAAGTTCTCAAGTGTAAATATATATATATACAAATTTAGCATAAAAAACAACAATAGCAGCAAATAACTAAACACAGAAGATATGCATCTTTACAAATAGTGCAAAATGGTGCCAGAATTCTTTTTCTTATCTCATTATCTTTACACATGTGACAGAATTACCAACAGGGGGGCAACTGCCCTGAGCTCCGGAGATAAAGTTGTGTTTCATCAATACATCAAACCTGCAACAGGTAACGTCCCAGTATGAGTTCTGCTTGGTTTATATAGTGCACACTGGGCTTTATGGGAACTTGGAGGTAACAAGGTGGGCGATCTAGAGACATCTATTTAAATCAGGGCAAAATATATTGGTGTGTGAGGAAAGTGTTGATGTAAAGCTTCGTTACCTCCACTTGTGTTTACTAATATTTTATTGCAGAACTTTATTTTATAATTATTTTTGCTTATTTTACATTTCTATTACAAAGTTGCTTATTTGTGTATTTGAGTATTTTCCATTGTAAATCTTGACACTAGTAGTGCTCGCACAATGACAATAAAGTTTGTGACTCTTGAATCTATATTGCATCTATCAGGGGAAGCATGGGTTATAGGGGTTTAAAGAGGAGTCTATACTCAGGATATGAAAAGAGGACAAATGCCTCTTGCCCCAAACTGAAAAGAGGCCCCTGAGGGCAGTTGATTAAGTTAGTGCACAGTTGCGTAGGAGCCACCAGCTCCTTTTAGCCTGATGGCCCCCAAGGTCCATTAAAACACTGTCTATAAAGCACACTAGGCTCTTTTGGGAAACACTTTTATCCTGCATTGTATCTGGTGACCTGCTCATGTACGTAACCAGTCTTTACCAGGAGAACCGAATTACATACTGGTGTATATTCGTGCCAGTTTGCAGAACGTATTAATCCTGTGCATATCTACCAGTTGGCTGGTTTCAACTTGGGGCTGCTGTTGCTCTTTGTAGATATAGTTTGTTTGTTTGGGTTCAGATAAGTCTTAAGTAATTGAGTATGACCAATATGACCTCTGCAGGAGGGTTACTTCAGAGTCTGACTCCTTTTCAATTATATGTCTGTCTTTTTTCGGTCCCCTGAGTCCTTTCTCTCACATCAAGTCATTCCTCCATCAGGCTGGCAAAACTAAATTAGCCCACAAACTCTAATCCAACCTCCTTCTTGCAATCATGCCGTTCGCAGCGTGCTCTTCTGTGTGATGTAGAAAATGAAGGCTTTGCACAAATAGAAAATGCCTTGGCAGCAAAGTGGCAAGAGGTCTAATCTGGAGCTGGATGATAACACGAAGTGGGAGGACGGTGAGGCTGAAGCAGCAAAGTTAGTCAGACGTCTGAAGAACCTGTTCAATGTCTCTGCAGAAAAAAACTTTCCCTCTAAAAAACTTCAGCAAAGCGGCTCAAAGAACAATTGGTTGAGTGATGGGAATAACCACGAAAGTCCAGCAGCTTAAGCTGGGGGAATTGTGACCTACATGTAAACTGGAGTTAACATTTGCTGTAGACAGAGGTGTCACAGTTTATGCGTTTGATTCAGGAACGTGCCTGTGATCCGTGTGACGTGTAAATGTGAACTTTCCTGACTTTTCATGTCTTCTCAGGCAGTGAGAAGACAGGCACGGTGCACCAGAACATTTTTGGGATATTTTGAGCTCTCCTGTGAACTTTCCGCTGCTTAAGAGGGTTTACTTTACTCAAACAGCCTGAGAGATTTCTTTAAACATCTAAAACCTAAACACAGCATGTGACTTGGGACTTGTTTATAGAGTTTACAGGAAAAAAAAGCGTCCCCTCTGTGGGCACACTTCTTAGCAGCTGCTTGCTTTTTACGAATTGAACCAGTAAAACTAAACTCATCTATTAACAAGAATGACACACAGTATAGAGCTTACCTCAGCAAACTCTTAATACCCTTAAATTGACTAAATAGTTTATAGTTTTACTAGTGATAGGTATTAAATACTGTGGTATATACAAACAACTAGTATTTTGGGAATCAGAGCTGTGTTTGAAACAGATGAGTGACGTTAAGACCATAATAAGAAATTCATTCAGTGATTTATTCAGATTATCACCCAAGTTAAGGATATGAGCTAATGCCTTAAAGATCATCAGAGAGCCTTGAGAGCTCTCCTCCGTCTGTGCGTCTGTATTTTCAGACAACCTGAGGCCATTTGATGTTTTCTCAGTCTGTCAGTAAGACGATCCTTGGTGAAATGAGCAGGGCAGATTCCTCACATACAATCTCTGAAATTCCTGGGACTCTGAGGTGTAACATAGCAGCGGATTGAAACATCTGGGAAATGATGCCAAGAGAGGGGGTGGGAGGAATGTAGGGGAGAGCATATACAGAGCCTGTGTGTGTGTGTGTGTGTGTTGCTGACGTCAGAGCTGCGTCTGCGCACGCACTGGAGAGCAGGACATCCTGTGGAATTGTTCTCGGCGAGGCCTGCCTGATAAATGTAAACTAGTGACCTCTCCCTTTCAGTATGACACGCTGCCATAGAAATGCATGGGGGGGACGGTTGAGGGTTGGGGGGGTAGTCTCAGGGAGGGAGGGAGCGAGGGAAAATGGCTCTATGGGACGCAGAGTTCCTTCAGTCACGTAAAAGGAGAAATGACCAAGAGGGGATGAGTGTGGGATTCCTTTTGAATTCCAATGAAGCTGGGCTCTTGGATTTCATCTTCTGTGTGTCCACGTGACAGTATCCTCAGGGATTTACAGAGCATAGATCTATGAAGCGTCTCATACAGGGAATCAGAAAAGGAGAAAAAAAGAATACATGCTTCTCCCACACACTGATTGACAGAAGGGACACAATGATAAGAACACTACATGTTTCATAGATCTATGAAGCGTCTCATACAGACAGAGACGATGATTCTAAAACAAGGGAAGCCGAAAAGGAGAAACAAGAATAAATGCTGTTTTTCCCACACACTGATAGACGGAAAAGACACAATGATAAGATCACTACATGTCTGCATTTAGGAGAGAGTGCAGAGGAGTGAGTGTGGGGGTGAGGGAGGGGAGGAGAGGAAGGTTATATGGGAGAGGAGTGACGCAGGCTGGACAAAGCGGGGGTGTTATGGGTGCAGCTATTTTTAGCAGCAGCGAGGAGACAAATATTAGCTGCATTTCGCTGCCCACTTCCCGAGTTACTTTACTCCAGAGCAGCTCCTCTCCTGTGTGCATCATGTGACAGGTGCAGCCCGAGGCGCCGCTGCCGTCGACACAGGGTGGACACGAATAAAGCAGAGGATGTGGACGTCTGCAGAATACAAATAACACCGTGGTCTGAGCAGTGAGGGTTATCCAGCATCCATATATGTGCATGCGATGGGTGCTTCCCTGTGCATGACGGGACGTGGCTCCGGCACCCATGTGACCTTGAAAAGGAAAAAAACGAAGGAGAAGGGATTGAGAATGTTCTTTAAACACACATGTTTGATCTTAACTGAACAATTTGAAACATATTTCAGAATGATTATATGTTTGGAAGCAAGATGACACAAAAACAGCTGAACAGATTTCCATGTGAAAGGACGGGGCATGACCCAATAAGAACCCATTAAATGTTGTTCCATATCCTTACATTCTTGTGGATTTCTTACAGAATAATTCATGGATCTTGATGAAGAAAATCAGGCATATTTAGGGGACTGATGTCTGTAAGTCTGCCATTTGGTGCAGATCCAAATAAAGATTTATTTATATAGATCCATATATGCTTTGGAGGACAGGTGTGTGAATAAAAGTTTGTTATTTATGTTGCACAAGCTCACATATTTTACTATGATGGCTCATTCTTCATATCCTCTATCCATAACAAATGTCTAAAACAAATTTGTATTTTTATCTATATATTTTAGAAAATAAAGTTATATATATTTTGCCTTTCAACCTGACTTACCTGCATATCTTTTGCCCAGTGTCTATGTCTCCTTGCTAACAAGAAGATCCAGATTATCTGATACTGGTTTTATGATCAGTGAGCTCCGATTTCACAACTCAAGGTGATGCCTTGTTTCACGCCACATAAACAGATGAACTGATGAGTCAGTGATTGATGTTAGTATCATCCGTGTCCTGCAATTTGTTTTGACACATCAACCTGTGTGTCATCAACCAAAAAACCCCTCCAGGGCAACAGGGCAGTAATCACCCTCACAGGAGGTGGAATCCAACTAGATGTGTTTCTCATGATGCCTTGAGTCACAGTCAGTAATCCAGAAATATGAATTATCTTGAAGAAGCTTTCAATAGTGACAATATATTTAAACATTTAAAATCTAACATACAGTCGATCATTTGAAATTAAAGATATTATGAGTAGAAATCATACTATTGATAAGGTAAATCATTTAGATCTACAGATATTTGAAAATCTAGAAATATTAATAAAAATAAATTACCTATATAGTCCATCAGTTCATTCGACAGATATTTGAAGTCTTAAAAAATATTAACAGAATTAGAGCTATTGATGTAGTCAATGATTTAATTAGTCAGGTATTTAAATCTTTAAAAAATATGAATACAAAAGGGATTATTGATGCAGACGATCATTTCATCAAACTGAATTCTTAAAAGATATAAATCAAAAAATAATAATGGATGTGGTAGAACTAACATTTCCACATCCTGTACAAAATGTGGTGTGCTGTGTTCATTGCATCATTTATGAATGGTGAGTGTGGCACAAAGTAGGGTGGAGCCACGTCGGGAATAAAGCGTTTTGATTGGACAGTACAGGCTGACTGTCCCCTCGGCTCTCGCTGATTGGCTGTGTGTCCAGGCGGGCGGGGCTTACAGGGAGTTGGCTGTGGTGTTTTACGCTCGGTGGAGTAAAGCTGCGTCTCTCAGACAGGAAGAGAAACTGTTGCGGTGAAATCGACCTATAATCCTCGGTTTTTAAAGACGTTTAAAGACGCGTCACAGTTTTTCACGGAGGAATGAGAATCACAACCCAGAAGAGAAACACTGTCTCATCCCGTGCGAGCTGATTCTGGACCAGAGTCTGGTTTGAACTGGGAGGTTTCACACTGTCAGCTGGATGGAGCAGCAGCGGAGGGATGTGTACGGCTGCGGGGCCGGAGGAGCCTCCACCGGTCAGTCCACCATGCGTCTGTCCATCACCTCCACCACTGGCAGCCCGGTGGAGCTCACCGTCCCCCGGGGAGAGACCGTGGAGGGGCTGAGGACACGGATCTCCCAGAGACTCAGGCTGCAGAGGAACAGAGCCGTGCTGCTGCATAAAGACAGGTGGGCTGCAGACCCTGCATGCTGGTAAATCATTAAGTGTGTGTGTGTGTTCTAGCTATAGTTATGAGGGCCAATTTTGGTTCTATAGCATAATCTGGAGGACATTCTGACGTTGTGAGGACATTTTGTCTGGTCCTCACAAATTCAATCGCTTTTTGAGGGTTAAGACTTGGTTATAGGGTTAGAATTAGGTTTAGGTTACAGTTAGGGTACGGGCTAGGCCTTCAGTTCTGATGGTTAGGGTAAGGGGCTGGGGAATGCATTATGTCAATAGGTGTCCTCACAACTATAGAGACCTGCATTTGTGTGTGTGTGTGTGTGTGTGTGTGTGTGTGTGTGTGTGTGTGTGTGTGTGTGTGTGTGTGTGTGTGTGTGTGTGTGTGTGTGTGTGTGTGTGTGTGTGAGACTTACATGTGAAACTGTGTCCTCGTGATGAATACAAATTGCCATACATACAATAATACAAATATTACGAACCAGGCAGCTGACAGCAGGAAGACTGCAGGAGCTGGGAGTAGCAGATGGCAGCAAACTGACCCTGGTCCCTGTCATCGAAGCTGGTTTAGTCGTAAGTAAGCCGATGCACATCCTTCACTTGTCAACTGACGCTTACACACGTACATCAGGCTTCATGGAAATGTTCTGTTTTTACTGCCAGTGCTCCACTGCCAGGGCTGAGAGGACTGTGATGGACGTTTTGGAAAGTTTAACCGAATCTCAGGTGAGATTTTGATGTATAATGTGAAGGGCCACCGTATGCTGCAAACAGGTAGTAAGACAACTTGTTGAATGTGGTGCAGAAATAACAGTATTGTCCTTGGAAGAATTCAAACTATGCATTGGTGTCACATATTTTGTGAGACCGGTCAGAAAATCCCTCACACATTTCCCAATTTAAAACCAGGCCTGCTTTGTGTCGATAAACTATAATCTAAAGTGGACATCACGTAGTTCTCACTTGAGAACAACAGCTCAGCTGAGAATGTACAGGAAAAGAAGATCCCTCACATTCCTATGTGGAAAAATGTGCAAACCTGCATTCTGCAAACATCCCACACACACACACACACGTTTGCGCAGCTATGTCCTTATTAGAACATCGCATTGACTTCCATTCCCAAACCTTCACGCTAACCTTTCATGTGAGGTATAGCAGAGTCCTGTTGCTTAAAGTTAATTTAAAAGGCGAAAAATGATTTCATACAAGATTTGTATGAAATAATTTTTGATTATGAATTTGACCTGCAGTTTTTTTTATTTTTTTTTTATGGTAGCCAGCCCTCTATAATTAGTTTGTGTTACATTCACAAATACTGTTTGACGAACAATTCTCAAATATGTTCAGTGGTGTGGCTTTGCTCAAAACTATAGAGCTAAAAGTAAACAATGAATGACCTTAACGTGCACCTTACTGAAGCAGGAGTTGTGCATGGATGATGGACGTATAATTGACTGTGAATGATTTTGGCCCCTTTAAGGCCCCTGATTTAGAAAAATCCTATATCTGCCCCTGGTGTTGTCAGTTCAGCCAAACTCACTGTCACCGGCTGAAGTGTTTGTTTCCTGACTATCGTGCAGATCAGTGACTTCCTGTCTGGACACTCCCCTCTGACCATTAACCTGGGAATCGGTGCTCATGTGATGTACGTGCAGCTCCAGCTGTCGGCGCAGGATGTGAAGGAGCTGCAGCAGGTCGGGGGCATGAGAGTCCAGACGACTGGCAGCATGAGCCACCCTGGCTCTGCCTCCACTACCTCACCTGCTCCCCAAACCCCCTCACCTCAATCTGCTGACTCTACATCCCCGATCCAACACAGCTTTCAAAGACCCAGAACTTCATTAATCGCAACAGCTCCCACCCCCCACTCATCCACCACTGTCCCCACTGTAAACGGCCAACAACGCTCATCTCTACCTCAATCCTGTCACTCTACACACACATCTCCCTGTGATCCTTCTCTGCCTTCTGGTTGTCTCGGCTGTCCTCAACAAGCAGCCACACCAGTCTGCTCACCTGCTCCAACCGGCTCCAGTCCTGGACCCCCAAGCCCAGTGCCGGCCTCAACCTTCAAAACGGTTAGCTTCACATATTCTACCGCAGAAGTAAATAACATAACCTTCACAAAAAAACTGTAAAAAAAAGTGAAGGAAACATCCAGTTGTTTCTAGTTCCCCTTTTTATTTCACAGATGGTGAAACCAAGAGATAAACTTTCCCTCTTTCTTTTTCACAGACTAATGATCATGCGTCTTCAGCTGCAGAGCTGTGCAAGCAGCCAGGAGCAGTCATAGAGAGTTTTGAGAGCCACTCTCCAGGCGTCTTCTCCGGCACGTTCTCTGGTAAGTCTCTCTCTGTGGAAGCAGCAGAAAACACAACACACAGTAAAGCCTAAGCCTTCTGCCAAGGCCCAACAGGCCTCTTATGAAAACCACCATTAACATGGTTTTAAACATGTCAGATTTTTTTTCATCAAGATCCATGATTATTCTCTGAGAAATCAAGTAAAATTATGAAAGCACCTGATCTCACAATTTTTAAGAAAGGGATAACAAACCCTGCATCCGGACCAAAATGTCTGGGTTTTGTCTTTACCCGTACCACATCCGTCCTCCAAATGTTGTGGTAATCCGATAGTTAGTAGTTTTGTGTAATCTTGCTTACAAACAAACAATGTGGTTGAAAACATAACCTCCTATGCGATGGTTACAAAGCAGCTCAGTTTTCAACTGTGTTGGTTTGAACTTTTTCATCCATATCCTGCTCTCTCTCTCTTTCCTCTCCTCTGCCCATCAGGCAGTCTGGCTCCTCACAGTCAGACTGGTATCAGCCATCGCCGCCGTGGAGTCAGCATCATCCTCCAGATCCTCAGCGACCTACTCAGAGCTGCCTGTCACCACCAGGGGGCACCGCCCACCCTCTCTCAGCGCCACTGTCCCGTTCTAAACAACCCAGTCAGGCCAGTGCTCACAGCAGAGGGGCCCAGCAGAGCAAGAGCCAAACCACTGGTGACCCAGAGGGCAGAGCACTGCAGCACAGCTCCAGGTCAGCATGACCAGATTTCATGTTGAAAACACAGAGAACAAGCAACTGTGCCATTGAACATTGCAGGACTATATACTTACACACAAAATGTATAGGCCTACAGTAAATCTCAGGGACGACGGCGAATATAAGGGTCCATATGAACAGAGAGAGTCTTAATCCAACACTTCACAACAGAAGTTCAAGAGGTTTGCATGACAATGACCAAAGTTTCAGTGCTGTGCTAGTTTTCAAATATCTATTCACACAGAGGAGTGGGAGAACTGTAAAACGTAGCGACCTCAGTGTCATGTATGTGGGGTGAAGCCTACGAGTTAACCATACAAGTTTGAGTGGACTTCTATCTTTCCTTTGACCAAGAGGATCCAAGAGGGTTTTTTCCACTTTATTTAACATTGCTTGAAGGGACTGATCTTTATGAGTGTGGGCAAATCCAAATAAATATCCACATCTAGTGAAGTTGAGTGTGGTTTTATAAAGAAAGTGTTCGGCCTTGGTGGAGGTCTGCACGCTCTAACAGCCATTGTAGTTACCTGCAAAATGCGTTTAAATTATTTTGATTATTTCCAGATTGCTTTCATTATCAATTTATTCATTCTCTCTCTTGGATTTACATGTGTGAACTTCATTTCCCATGAATACTTTCATAGCAAAGTATGTGTGTGTCCTATTCCCCATCAAAGAAAGTTATTTTCTCCACTTCTTGCTCTTCCAACATGAATATATGTCTCGACTTGTGGCAGAACCCACTTAAAGACAACTTACATTTTATGTAGTATGTCTGACAGTTTATTTTTTCTCTGTCCTGTAGATAAGGAGAGTCCCGTCCCGCGCTCATCCACGGAGGAGGATCAAAACTTGCAGTGTAAGCTCGAGCACCTCCAGTCTCTGATGCATCAGCGGCGCCTCCGCAGGCGGTCTCGAAGGAACTTGCACCTCTCACAAACGTCTCACCCGTACCAACATCGTCAACACCACCCCTGAAAGACAACCGGACACGAGAGGTCCACTCACTGTGACAGCAGTGGCAGCTTACTGAAGAATAGAAGCAACTAACATTGAAAAACCTTTGTGCAACAGGTGAAATAACAGTGGAGTAAACTCCCCCCAAAAAAAGATCAGAGGTTCTGTGCTTTGATTTTATACTTTGAGTATTTCTGAGGAATGTATTATTAAAAGATCTGAGGACTCTAAATTCCTGTGGTTGTCGTCACACTGAGCTTATTTCATCTCCGACCATTAATGGTTGTCATTGTTGTGTAGCATATGCCACAAAAGCTTAGGTGTAATTTTTGTCTTGTTATGTGTCTGTGTTGTTTGGACAAAGACCTCTTGTTGTGTGTGTTTTATGTGTAAAATGCCTTAACTATACATGTCTTGAATGTAAACTGTATGTTTTGACCTATGTAGACGATGTTGCTCAAAATATTTTGCTCATGCAATTGTCAGAAGGAAAAAATATGCAAGGAATAAAGGAAGAAGTGTGAAAACCTGGGCTCTCTGAATTTATCAAGTCCTTTTCTAGTAGCCTATTCATCTACTGCTCTTTGTCATTGATAGCGACATTTCTCATGTTAATTCACTCAGGATTACTCGCCTATCCACAATTAACACAATCACACATCCATGTATCATATATATGTCATATTAGGTAAATATTCCATTTATTTCCCTACAGCATGTGATGATTTGGAAGCAATGGAAGGGATTACATCTGCAGAAAAAGTCAGGCTAGTTTCATTAGCTCAAGATGGATTATAACCCGAGACTGCAGACGCCCAGGACACATTCAAGTTAGCGAAGGGGGACACTTCGGTTATTCCTCACCCCTGGAGCAGAGCAGGGGGTTAAAGTGTTGAATGCAGAGTTGAAGTCCACAAACAGGATCTTAGCATAGGTTCCTGGGCAGTCCAGGTGCCGGAGGATGAAGTTGAGAGCGATATTTACCGCATCTGTAGAGGGTCTGGGAGGGGGTTGGTGATGTCCTTGAGGTGGGAGAGACTAAGCGATCAAAAGACTTCATTACCACAGAAGTAAGGGTAACGGGTCTGTAGTCATTAAGTCCTGTGGTCCTTGGCTTTTTGGGGATGATGGTGGAGGATTTGAAGCAGGGTGGCATATGACATGTCTCCAGTGAGGTGTTAAAAATGTCTGTGAACACTGGAGACAGCTGATCAGCTGCTCTGCGGGGGGTTCTGTCTCCTGAAGAGCTGGTTGACTCCCCTATTCAGGATGGAAATGGGTGACACTGTGGTAGAGGGGGAAGGTGTGAAGAGTCACTGCGCCCTGCTGAGCTGTTGTTGGTGTAGACCATTGTCTTTCAAAATTACCGTAGAACTGGTTCAGCTGGTTAAAGGCGCAAGTAGTTAATGGAGTGGGGGTTGAAGGTTTGTAGTTTGTGATCTGTCCGAGCCCTTTTCAGACAGAAGCAGAGTCGTTAGCATAGAATTAGTGTTGAAAGTTCTCTGAGTACTGTTGTTTAGCATCTCTAAACTTGGACTTGGACTCTTTAAACATATCCACACTCCTAAATGCCTTCTCCTTCATCAACCGTAAAGGGATAGTTCACCGAAAATTGATCTACTCACCACTATCCCAACGGAGGGGTAGGTGAAGTGTTTTAGACCACTTGAGTACACTTTTGGAGTTTCAGGGGCAAAAAGCCTAATCCAATACAATTGAAAGAACTGGGGGACCGATTCTTCAAACGTAAAGAAAACAACATAAAATACTTTCATACTGCTCCTGTGGTGTCATCAAAGTGTCTGTCAGTCCAGAACATTCAAATTCAACTTGAAACAGCATAATTGACACCATGTTTTAGCCTAAATGTCTGCTGTGATCCACACACGAATGCTTGCTCCAGAGGAGGATATCAGAGACATTTAGGCAAAAAACATGGACTAAATGACGCCATTTGTCGAATTTGAATGTCTGGGGCTGAAGGGCACTTGAATGACACCCCATGAGGCATTTAATGTTTTTTTTTCTCTTGTTTTTATATGTTTGAAGACGTGGTCACTAGTTACTTCCATTGAATTGGATTAAGCTGTTGCACTGTTTACCCTTGAACGTGTTTTGTGGACTTAAACACGTCACCCACCCCTCTATCCACATAGTGGTGACTAGATAATGAGTGCATTTTCATTTTTGGGTGAACTATCCCTTTCACTGTGCGAGTTCGGCTGTGAACCCGGGTTTGTCGTTGTTGTAACTCACCCTGATGCAGCAGTCAGTCAGTGCAGTGCAAACACCAGAGAGGGAGCTTTCCTTTCTGCCTGTTGGCGGGAATCACTCTGTCCATGGCGTGGTCAGAGTGTCCCACAATGCACCGCGGTGGGCTATTGTATAACAGCGATCCAGAGCGTTCTCCTCTCTTTTTGATTCAATAAACTGTTTGTATTTGGGGAGTTCGTGGCTGAGATTTGTTCAAATCAGCACAATACGTAAGGAGTGCGGCTATGTCCGCTCCACGCACAGTATCTACGTGTGCGTCCTGCACGTGTGCTGTGGAACGTAAACATGTCTGCTGCTGTTGTGACTCTGTGCACATTGTCCCCCACTTTAGTTCAGAGGATTTACAGACCTGAGAGATGCAGTAATCAACAGATACTGGTCGAATTAAATGCGTCTTGTTGCGTAAAGCATTTGTAATAATCAAAATCATCACATCACATGTCTTCTGGCGGAAGCTTTTATCCAAAGCGACTTACATTCAGTGCATTAAACATCTACGATCTTCTACGAGATCTGCATCTACGAGGAATGCAGGGCAATCCGAAGAAGAGTGTGTGTGTAATGAATTCCTCTCATAAAATAGTATATGATCTGCTTTCATCAATAAAAAGCTATTCATATTTATATTGGTGATCCTGGGTGTTGTATCACTTGGTATGAAAACGAATTGGAGCGAGACCATTTCTTTGTATATTTATTAAATTTTTTTTACAGATGGCACATTTAGATTCATGTGTGGATTTTTGTCCGTGAGGGAGAAATAGATTATTGATTGTAATTATTGACAAGAGGGGTGAACTGTGTTTCTGTTTAAAATCCACATCAGACGTACCATTCATCAAAGAGGAGATATTCTGTTTTTTCCCCCCAACCCGTGGCGCTTAGACCAGCCGGCTCGGTAGGTGGCGGTGTCGAGCCGGCGTGTTACGTGTCGAGTTTCCGCAGAAGAAGAGAGCCGGGTGAGCGCTGAAAAGCCGAGCGCCGCTTCCATTCTCCCTCATTCGACCTGCGGCTCCGCTGATCGTCCTTCCGCTGCCTGACAGAGAAACGGTAAATGCTCTTTAAACACGCACCATGCGCACATTTCTCCTCGCGTTCTTTGTTTCTTACACAGATTGATGCGAGTTGTCGTGTTTTCTGCTTTATGGTATTTTTAATTTTTTTAAGAAACCGTGTTTCGAACAAAGCACGATGATGAGAAAATGTGCGAAAACGATTTATTCGACCGTGTTTAAGCGATGTTCTCTTGTTCCGTTGTAATTAATATGGAACATATCATTTTGATTCCGCTAATCTCTAAATACGTGCTAATCGCTACAATTATATAACGCGGAGAATGAGGCGGCGGTAACTGGCGGCCCGTGAAACAAAGTGGACGCATCAGCTCGGTGCTACAAAATGGCGCCCACAGGACAAGATGATAGCTGATCCGCTAACTGAGCCGAGGCACGCTTGCAGGCCCGAAGCCTAACTATGCACCACTTAGCTAATGGAGTTTTTTCGACGAATCCGAATGAAATTAAACCATTTTATTTGTAGTCTAGTTTGATGCCGCGTTTAGCGCCGGACTTTTGATTTTTGCACGATTGCGCAGGGAGGGGTGGACCTTGCCTCGTGTAACGGTACCAGTGACCTACATACGCGGCAGTCGATGTTTACCGAAGTAGCGGTGGTTTAACAAATGTGTGTGTTCTTTGTGCCTGTAGGTGTTTGAGGTGTGTTTTTTAACCACACATAAAATGTCGGACGAAGGTAAATTATTCATCGGAGGACTGAGCTTTGAGACCAACGAGGAGTCTCTCAGCGCGGCCTTCGGCAAATATGGAAACATCGAGAAAGGTAGCGCCTCCTACATTTCAATCTTCCCATTGATAAATCACAGTCCACTCGACACGATCGAGTATTTCAACGGGTTATATTAATTTTTTTTGACCGTTTTCCTCTTTTAGTCGACGTGATCCGAGACAAAGAGACCGGAAGGTCTCGTGGCTTCGGCTTTGTTAAGTACAACAACGCAGAAGACGCCAAAGATGCATTGGATGCAATGAACGGCAAGGTAAACATGTTATCATTTTTATACACATATGTGTATTAGATTTTAATTTTAAAATTCTATAATTTGTTTCCCTTCTGTATCGAAGCGGTCCATCCATCTCGTTGTTGACGTCTGTGTGTATATATATTAACGAGGGTTTTGTGTTCCAGACTCTTGATGGCCGGGCGATTCGCGTTGATGAAGCGGGAAAGGGAGGTGGACGTCAAAGAACTAGTTTTGGTTCAGCACCACGAGGTGGCAGGTTCAACAACTCCAGGGGGAGGGGCGGCCGGGGTTACTCCCGGGGTGAGGACAGTATGTATTGCGACCCTTTTTTAAAAACTTTTTTGTAAATTGTTATTTTTGTTATTTTGTTCATTTGGTCACTTGCTTACTTACTGATTGTCTTTTCATTAGATTTCGGTGGAAGTGGTGGCTTCAATGGCGACAGGGGATATGGGGACAGGAGCTACAGTGACAGAAGCTTTGGTGGAGGTGGAGGAGGTGGAGAGAGGAGCTTTGGTGGTGGTAGTGGCGGCGGCAGCGGCGGCTACAGGAGTGGGGGATACTCATCAGGAGGCGGCGGTGGTGGCGGCGGCTACAGAGACAATAGGTAAGTTGTGCAAACACTGAATGAAAACGATTAGTTGGTGACACATTGCTAGGGTGCTAATTAATTGCTTAACTAATTAAATGCTAATCAATATCAAACTTGTTTGCTGAATTTCCAGGGGTCAGGGATATGGTGAGCGCTCTAGTTCCTACCGTGAAGGATATGACAGCTATGGTAAGCATGAATGATATGAGTTTATGTAGACTTGTGTTGGGGCTGACATTTTCAATCTCAAAAAACATGTTAAATACTTAGAATACGTAGAATGGGATTTCTTAATCCTCATCATACATCCACATTGTGTTAAGGCAGTTTCACAGCCCCAACGTGTGAAGACATGAATTGCGTATGCCCCTCAGTCTTATACTTGAGCCCAAGTTGATGTCTCGCCTGATACTGATGGCCGATCTTACTAGCCCCATCCCACTGTGATAACCAGGCCGATTTGAAACACCTTAGGTGGCATTTACTATTACATTGCTCGTATCTCAGCCGATGGAACCCTTTAGGCAAGCAAAATGAGGGAGGGTTTTAAGACTGGTGGGTTGAAGGGGATTTTGTGAGACTCCAGTGTTGGAACTTTCAGTGTCTTTACCTGTGTGCCCACTTCTTATCCTCAGCTACAAACGAGTAAACGTCTCCCTGATTCAAGATCATCACTTGGCTGGCTGTATTTCAAAGATGCGCTCCTCAAGAAAAATGTCCACGTGTTATTGCTGACCTTAGTTTTGTAGTTCTGTTGTAGTAGCTCAATTATCTTAAAACAATGTAGCCATGAGTTTTGGTCATTCCTTAACAACCCATGTTATAAATTGCAGTTCCAGACTCTAACCATGCTTGATTGGGCATCTTTTATTCCTCCAAAAGACCGTTTAACTAAAGGGCATCTCTGTAATCTGATAAGTACTATAACTTAAGTCCCATTTTGGGGATCAGACAGCTCTCCACATGGCTCTTGTTGAACAGCCACTACAGTCGCTGTAGACTTCTTGTCCAGCACATTTAGTGTTTCCTTATATGATTCTGAGTTTTTTTTATTGAAATATCTGACCTTTTTTTTGTTTTTGTACTTCATTTCCCTTCTCAGTCACTGACTCGACTACCACTTGTCAGGATTTGGACTGAGTGAGAAGAGATCCCTTAACTGTAGAACAGACCGGGGATTTGATGCTAAATTCCTTTTTACTATCAACCTTAGTTTAGCTGAGGCTCCTGTGTGTTCAATTTCCCAAAAGAGTGAATTCCTTTCAGACTGGTGAACTACACATCCGAAGTGGCCGGCTGTTCATGAAGTTGCAAATTGCAGCATGCTACAGTCTGTCCAAGGTATCTTCTGTGCTCAACATCTGCATTTTAAATGTGCTGTAAAATGGACTAATCTTGTTTAAGTGATCGAAAAATGTACCTTCGTTTCCCCAAAGTAATATCTCAACCGGGAACAGTTTTGTACTTTATGTTCTTTGTATGATCAACGTTTTTTTTTCTTTGTCAGTTTGGCTTCATGGAGCCTATTAAACAGACTGTGGAAAATAATCTTGATTCTTTTGCCTTTCGAAACTATCGCATGGGGGAAGTAAAGCTGAGAGCTGTAGGCTCATGTGTTAATGTAATTTGCTGCGTGAGAATCAAGTCACCTGCGGAAAGCACTGACATTAAACATGGATGTCTCAGTAGGGAAAATAAAAATTGGCAGTTTAGTCTCACGTTGTCTTGCAGAATTTAGTGAAATTTGTAAACGTCCACTTTTGTCAGACTGTCTGATTTCCTAAGATCATAAAAGTTGCATTTTGGCCCAGTGAATTCTGAGTGTCTCAAACAACTTGTTAGTCAGATATGTTAAACATCATAGAAAACAGATCACACCTTATGAGGTCTGACTAAATAGCCCTTAAAGTGGCACAAGGAATTGCTGGGAAAACATCAGCTGGTGTCTGGTCATGTTAATGCTTCATTACATTCAAGAGGTCAGCCACTTCAAAAACCTACAAGTCCTTGGAGAGCGAAGTGTTGCGTCTACCAACAAGTGCTCCTCAGATGAAAGCTGCTCTCTTGCCTAGGTCATATGTGGAGAAAGTAGGCCAATGCACGTGAGGTAAAAATCTCCTTTTGCTTTGCTCACATCCTTCAAACTCAGTTCTCATTGTTTCCATGAATACCTTCAAAGTTAGTCGCTGTTTTAGTCCTCTGCTTCAGATGTCGCCTACCAACATGCCATGGCCTCTTCTCTGACACTTAAATTTTCATTCGAGGGGGGGAAGCTCCTCTGTGACACTCCGGGAATGCAGAGCTCCACCTCGTCCACAAAAAGCATTGGCCTCTTAAGTCATGGGTAGCACTGTGCTCAGTCCACTTCTGTTCACTGCATTAGTCCTCAAATTTGCTCCAGTAATGCCCCACAGCAGTCCTATTTGATGTGTAAGGTGTCTTAGGCTATTCAGTTGTTTTTCTTTGCACCCTTACATATGAAATAAGTGGTGAGTTTCAGACTCATGAATAGTGTTGCATGCATACTTTTTTTATGTCTTTGTCAAAAGCACCAGTTGCCAGACTTAATTCATCTCTTAATCTCTTTCTTTAGATTGAACAGATGGTCTGAGGCAACACTGGATCCCCTCACAGCTCAAGTGGCAGCTTTAGATCTCAGCGATAATGCAGTTGATCAGGTAAGTTTTGTATTAAATGACAACTATTTAGGCCACGTTGTTGCATAAAGATCTGCCATGTTGATTGATTCTCTATTTCCTGTTTCAGGGCCAACGTGCAGCAGATGTATGCAGTGGCTACATGGGAGGAGCCTGCCAACTAAACGGCCATGGCCTTTATGGTTATTAAATGTTGGCGGGACGACAGAACTGTGTGCACAGTGGCGCAACATTCGAATTCTCTGGCATGGAAGAGTATTTACCATCTTGGCAAAGCGAAAGAAATTGGTGCACAAGACATGTGCATTACTCTGCCATTTGATGTTTTTGTATCGCAATATCATAAATAAAACTCAATATGACAAACTGCTGTTTTATTTTGCATGTTTCCTCAATTTTATCTATTTAGTTAAAATGGTTTACACTTGTGTTGAGATTGGATTTAAATTCTCACACAAGATGTTTACTTAACTAATTCCTCATGTAAAACACTTATTTGTAATGTAGCTTTAAATAAACATCCTGTCTCACCTGAAGACAAACATTTTCATGGGTCACTTAGTGGAACAGTTAAAAGCTATTTCTGTTTAGTAGTCATGAGAAGTGGTAACCTGAGAACTCGTCATTGCAAATTCTCAAAAGGGAAATTTTAGCAAGCTTAAATAGTGAGTTGGAGTATCCAGACTTTCTGCTTAACCTTGTTTATGGTAGTGGTTCATAATCCATGTTGGTCCAGGTGGATCTGATTTTAGGTTTGGTAATTAAAACCGTAGCAAAATAAGGGATGCATTTATTCTAAAGCAAAAACTTGGGTATAGTGTTGGAGTCAATATATTGTGTACTGCTGGAAAGGATCCTTCATAGGAATTCTGTATACTTCATAAAAAAAACAGGATAAGGTACAGGAAACAAAATAATTTTAATATTGAACATTTACAAGCAGAATTGCGTGAGCACTCAGGTCCACTTGATACTGGTTGAGGAAGGAGGTGCAGCTCGGTACACTTTGTCTTGGTGGTGACTACACGTACCACAAGAAGCCAAAGCGCTTGTGCAAAAGCTCCTCACGGGGCCGGAGGTTGAACAGCTCCTCTGTCAGAGGGGCGACCCAGCGGTCTGTGTTGAAGACGCTCTCACCAACCTGCACAAGTGTTGGAGAGACCGTGACGTAATGCTGCATCTGATAACAGGTTTATTGCGACATGTTTTTTACCAGCCCAGACGGATTAATTCAACATTTCTACAAATTGTCTGGGACATACTCTGAAAAAATTATTTTATTTGAAAGGTTTTCATGTATTATCGTTGCCTTAATCCTGTTTTTCAATATCAGTTTCTCTAAAGCTAAAATAGATTTCTGCAATTTATGGAAAGTTCTTTACCAAATCAACCTGTACATTCATAGGTAGGTGGAAAATAGAAGTGAAGATGTATCTGTGTGAATGAGACTTTCTAGAGAGTACTTACGGCAACAACACATCCACAACTACAGTTATTGTAGCTCTCTTTACAGTACACTGATCACAGAAGCAGATACTCAGATCTCAGTTTAGTAATATACATTTGCTGATGGTCAAAATACAGATAAGGTATAAAATGTTAAATGGTCACTGGTTGAGATATTGTCCACAGTACACCCTGAAGCTACAGCCGATAGAAACAACTAAGGCGGATTAACACAAAATTGAGCGTCTTTTTAAAGAGCATAATCTTAAAAATGAAAGGATGAAAATCAAAAATAAGATTTTTTAAGAACAACTGAAGATGAAATACTTAAATATTTTAAAAGCAAACATGGAAACTAAAAAGAAAAAACAGATCAGCATGTTTATATAGGACTATGTGTTTCAGGGGTTAATAAATATGACACCGGCGATAACTCTATCAACCACTTGGCATATTTTACAATGTTATTTGTTTATACTTTTCAGACAAAAATAACTAGTGGGCTACTAGAACAAAGATTTACCTTCCAGCCGGGAACGTCCTTCATGAGAACCGCCTCCTCTTCTAAATTTTCCCTCAGCATTCGTAAGGTCCTGGACAGAGAGGAAATGTAACTGTTACATAAACAGCTACACTACAGGTTTTGCCACCAGACAAAAACACTAATTGTGTTGTTTTTTTTGCTGTGCTTTTTTAAATGGTCACCTTCGATCTTGCTCTGCCTGCAGCAGGGGCATCATGGCTATCCTGGCTTCCATCTCCTCGATCTGCAGGCGTCTGCGAAATACAAACATTGAAACAACGACACCAAGTTTAGCTTGTTGTGTTATGATCACACAGTTTTACTGAGAGCAAAACCCAATGTGTCTTCTTACCTCCTCTCTCTGTTCCACCTAAATAGCCTCCAGTAGCCAAACACCAGGACGCCAATGCCAATGCCGAACATGCTGTATCCTGTTGATGACAGAATGAAAGAGTCAGAATTTACAGCAACATTTAATTTCACCACAGATGATTTACATTTGAATTTAGGATGGTTCATTTCAACCACAATATCAGTATCAAAATAAACCTCAATATACAAATACAGAAATGATATGTGCATCCCAGTTAACGACAGAACAATAGGATCTTTGTACATTCCCCAGTTTCTCCCTTAGTGTTACAAATGGAATTATTTACATGGAATAAATGATAAATATATATATATATATATATATATATATATATATATATATATATATTAATGACTAACTGTCATTGTGTGTGTGATAGAATTAACCTTCAGAAGCTTAACTCACAACCAGTTTTTTGAAACGATAGAGTAACTAGAGTAATGATACTTTATTGAACTAGGTCAGAAATGTGCACTATCTGCAGCTGATTTTACCACGATCACTAGTCCCCCCCCCCGACAATAGCTTGATAAAGATGTGACATAATAAAGACAGTGCGACTGTTTCTATGAAACTCCTTGTCCTGTCAACATGTGATCTTTTAGTAGCGTTTTAATCCAGTGTGTGATCTGTACAGACACAGATTCATGTGTAGCACCAGTTCCAGGTTATTAACTTTATCTCTTTTTGTTGGTTTAAGACGTTAAATGAGCAGTTGATGCTTAAGTGACCATCTTTCAAAATAGGATTAATTTAATAAACTCATGTTCCATTTACGATACAATAATAGAGCCACTGTTAGCTAGTTAGCAAGCAGCTATCACTGCTGTCAAGAAGAACTCGTTCAGAAATGCTGTTTAGACACATTGATGTGTATACATGGTCTCATTGGAACCTGTTAAAAGACACAACTATTCATTAAAGAGTCAACAACAGCATTAATATTACGATTTTAGCAGATTATCGCCTGTTTCCATCCCACCGGCGCTGACCCGTTAGCATTAGCTGCTATGTGGGAAGTGAGTGTCAGGCAGTTAACGTGTTTTACCAGCTTGTGTCTGGACATGTGCACAAAGTATAAAGTGTAACACTGAGTGTCAGGTGCACGTACCCGAAAGCCCTCGTTTCGGCAGATTTCTCTTGTAATCAAACGCGGCATATCCTCCCGAAGGAGGCATGTCCTGCTTCACCTTGGACCCGGCCATCTTCCTCCAGCCTCCAAAACACCACGCAGCTGACGTCACAGACACACACTCTTGTTCACTCGCGCAGGAAAGCTGCGGCAGCGCTCTGAGCTGCCGCCCCCTGCGGTCACAGTGAGAACTACTACTTCGAAACGCACCAGGTCTTTCACTACAAACCCTACACATGAAAACATACTGCAGTGTTTGAAATGCTCACACGTCCACTTCTATCTTTTGGGATTGTGAATATAATATGTTTTCATATTTTTATTGAACAGTTTTCACGTAGGATTTTTGTACTTGTCATTAACCTCCTCCTTAACTCAATGAACCTGCTTTTTAAGAAGATTTAAATTTCCTCTTGGTTTTCTACTATGTTCATCATCATGCACCAACACACCAAAACAAATTCCCTGTATGTGAAAATCTATTAGTATAGTATAGTATAATATAAGTATTAAGGTATCCACATACAGACACGTTTCAAACTGCATTATGAAGCATGCAGAAGCAGTTTTATTGTTCTTTTGTCACAAATAACCACAACAGATAACATCTGAGAGACAGTGGAAGAAGTTTTAAGATCCTTGACCATAACAAATGTAACCACAGTATAAAATACTTTATTACAAGCTAAAATCCTCCGTCATCCAAAATTCCACTGGAGTATAACTACAGATGAATTGTATAGAAGCAGAAATATAATTCAAGGATTAAAAGTGAAAGTCCTTATTATGCAGCAAAATGCCTCCTTCAGTTACATTCTTATAGTTATATTATTGGATTATTATTGATGATAAACATATAATACATAATAAACATGTATTGTTAATGTTATTAATGTGAAATTAAGTTAATTTTAAACACTTTAAATACTATTGCCCCGTTTAACCATTAATGCAGCTATTTTATTAAGGTGATCATGTTTTTTTAAACATTAAAATCTTAATTGACACAGACCCTAGATAGTACAGGTGTCGAATAAATGTAGCATAGTCAACAACTGCACATAAAGAGGGTGTATATACTGTAAGGTCTCAAACTTAGTATGCAAAGTGTAAGTGCAGAGATCTGTTGTGATCTGAATTGAAGTTCATTTAAGTAAAAGTACAACAGTCCCTCTGAAGTATAAGTGAGTAGTGATACTAAGTAGATAAAGTGTAATGGGTGTATTCCTCTGAGCTTCATATTTTAATGTATAGAGGCCTGTGAGGGTGTCGTCAGCCTCCAGAAGTCTTTCCTGTTTCCATCTCACAGCCACGTATGCTTAATCAATGTGCTCAGAGGTGTTTACATTATCCTCTCCTCTCTTAGTTGTTGTTGGGACATGCCTAAACGTTTTATATCCTCTTAACGCGCTGATCTCATTTACTCCATGAGTGATTTCCCTTACTTGATCATATGAGCATCATTAAAAAACTAAATATATCATCCTGATTACATTGAATGTTATATTACCCCAAATAAATGGAAACACATGTTTAAAATCAGTAATTTTTTATTATTTCTTTAGGAGCTAGGAAAAAGTAAACCAAATAAATTTTAACATAAGTTTGTACAATGCAATTAAGATCGGGAAGCAGAGAAATTATGCAATACGTCGAGAGGTACAAGATAAAAAATGGTCTTGTGTGTTCCAGGGTCTCGGGAGCAGGGAGATGATCCTGATTACAACGGATTCAGAGTCATCTATATGCTGGATTAAAGTTGTAAAAATTGGAGGCAAGGTCTCTGGCTCCAATGGGGGAAATTCTGTTTGCATTATCTCAGCACTGACATAACACTCAAAAATAACCTTACAATGTTGACACGAATATAAAATAAGCAAAATACAGATGGTAATTACAGATGAATTAAGCAACAACACCATGCTTCGTCAGCTAAGGTGCAAAATGAACAGAGAGGTTAAGGGGAGGCATGCTGTTAAACAGGAAGAGGAACAAAAAATACAAAGCTAGAACTAACTCTTTATCTGTGGAAACCACAATTTACAGAGTGATTTTTAACATCAGTCAAAAAAAATAACTTAAAGTAAATACAAAATAAATTCAAACCTTAAACTACAGGGGTGATGTACTGAAAATTTTACAACTCAGTTGTTTTTGCTTATAATAAATGTATTCTGGAAGTAAACTCTTGGGTATGACTATAACCATTCAAGTGTCAAAGGTCGGGTCAGTTTGACCCACATCATGGTAGAAAGAACAGAGTCCTCGTGTTTATCAGCGCACTCACTGCTGACATAACCTCTTACTTTTATTATATCTGCCCGGTGTGCAGGGCAGAGGGGAAGCCCTTCAAGTATTTGTTTTTCCTTATTTGCCTCAATCAAATCAAAAATTATTTCTGCACCATAACCAAAGAACCTCAAGATAAACAACAGAAAATAAGAAAACTAAAACAACAAAGAGTGAGTAAGGAAGGAACTTTTTTTTTTTTCCAATTTGAGAAATTGTATTTGGTTAACAGTCCGCCAGGGGGTGCTGTTGACCTTATTATTGGAGCTGAGGAACTAATGGAGTAATAGAAGAGTATTATTTCCATGTGTTTGCAGTCTGCGAAAGGGACGAGCGAGAGGGGATCATGTCCAGCAGGTACTCCCTCTGACGAGCGTCCACGGTAGCCGACGTCTTGTGACCGGTCAGGCTGGGGTTCACGTAAGCCATAGTCACTCCTGAGAACATGCAACAGAGCAGCAGATCAGGGTGTGAGACTTGCAGCATGTTGTCGGTTTAAATCTTTTAGAGTAAAGTGAAAAAAGCAGTGTGGTATAGTGCAGCACCTGATGATTTAGACACCCATGTCCCCACAGCACACAGACAGACAAAAGGAAACATGAGAGAATTTCTACTCGGAGGAAGAGGAGAGACACCCAGGAACAGATACACCACCAGACTGAGGGACTATATTAGGAAGATGAGACCAATTGCAGAGGGGGAACTGGAGAGTGGGATTGCCTTGTCCAAAAACATTTCCTCCTGCATGTTTCTTTACCTTAGGTTTTTTGCTCTAATGTGTGTGTGTGTGATTGTTCGAGAGAAATGACTCCTTAACACTAGAAAATTGGAATTTAAGGAAGTGTAAGGATTGCTTTGGGACCAGACAGGAATTTGAAAGAGAGCAGATGTCAGGCGCCACAGTCGGGCTGGTATGTGCGTCTACCTGTGTTGCTGTTGCTCTGCTTCTTCCATGCAGTGGATGAGGCACTGCCTCCGCTGATAATCCTGCCGCCGACGATTCCACTGCTGCTCACCTTTGAACTCTGGACAGAACGGTGGGAAACATGGGCGTGCTTACCTGGCCGGGTGACCAAGGCTGCCGCCGCCACCGCACTCTGCAGCTGGGAGGAGGAGGAGAAGGAATGGGGGAGGCCCCTCATCCCCATTGATGAGACACTGTGGGACAGCTGGCCCTGGGAACTCTGGAGTTCAGAGACACACAGAGAGGTTTTCACTACAGCACCTTTTACACTGGTCAAAAAACCCACAAACATCTGGCTTTTGTCGTTGATTAACAACGTGTAACAGTGATTGTTTTTCTTCGTAATGTGCAAGATGCAACACCAGCTAGACAGCAAGGTTTCTGATGCATCTGTGACATCTAACGTGACCCACCAGGGGAAAAGAACATGAATGCAAAGTCCTCTACTGGCAATGAGAAAGTAGTCAATTGCCTTTTAAGCAGGTTTACCCACATCCATAAAAACCTGTGATACCTACTAATTGTAGTGTTTAGTGAGTTATTGATAGCACAAAGGTTACTTTCAAAAAGAAAAACTGATTCCAACCTTGATGGAGTGATGGTGGAGGATGTTGGCTGCTCGGCTGGCCTGGTGGTGGTGCTGGAGGGCGGACGCTCTGGCATGAGCTTGCTTCAGTTGCTGAGACACCAGCTGCTCTGCCTTCAGTGATGAAGAGGATGAGGAGCCACCGTGGGACCCTGACGACGTCTGCTGGAAGATTCGCTGCTCTATTTCCTGCTCCTGCTGCAGCGCTTTGACAAACGCAGCTTTCAGCCGACTGGTATGCTCGGCTTTTAGAGCCTTTTTCTGATTGGACGACATGCAGTCCTCACAGAGCACTTTAGTCTTGTCGTGCCTCCAGCGGCAGGTGAAGTCAGTGTTGCACTGAGTGCAGATGAAGGGGTCTTTGCTAATGGCCTTGGACAGTGCTACACCTGTCTTCCCTGAATGGAGACAGACAGGAAACCCACAGACACTTATCTTAGTTTAAAATGTAGATTAAAACCAGTGGATACAACTTTAAGATGCTCAAAATCTAGAAGCTGGAATTTTCAGTTGATAGATAGATTCATTGGCTTATCTTTTTATCTGAACCTGTAAAGAAAATCCATCAAAACAGAAAACCAACCCACCTCTGTGTATGGTATCCAGCAGATTCTGTACCACATCCTCCAGTCCCACCAGGTAGATGAACTCATTATTGGCTGCTGAAGGCAGGAAGTTGAACTCTGGGGCAGGGGGCTTGGGCGGGGGGATCTCCAGGAGGGTCTTCTCCAGTTGCTTTCTCAGGGCGAGTTTAGCTGCAGCTTGGCGGCTGGCTGGAGAGTCGTTGACTCCCAACAAACCGCTGCTTCCTGAGGAGGAGCCCTTCAAACTGGATTGTGAGGCCTTTGAAAAGTGAAGAGACAGAAGAGAAGACATCTGGTTTGAACATCCAGTCAAAGTCATAATGTGTTTGACTTGTTTGAGCAGTAAAGAAGTGACCAAAGTCCCAGGGTGAACAATAACTGATCATTAACTCAAAGCTTTTGTGACAGCTCATGTACAAAAATACTATCAACTGTAAGTGTATAAATATAAATAAAATCCAGAGGTTACTATATGATTATTATAAATAACATTCATGTCTATGGTTTTACAGATCTGCTTATAAAATAAATAGCTGATTACCTTATTTTCACAGTGTCACCTTTTTGTTTATTAGTTCATCGAAAAAAAGAAGCTGGAAATGTTTTAGCAGCGATAGTGGACATTCATTAAAAAATATATTATTTAATATAGTTGTGTGCCGTCAACGCAAGTTGTGCTTAACCTGTCAAAGCTAAAAAATAGACATGAATTAGTTGGCAACCGAGTGGAAGTTATATTTCTCCTTATATCTGATCTTAAAAGATTTCTATCCCATAAAAGGATCTGATATTGCCTGTTTGAATTCATTTTATTTTCTGCCCTCTTGTGGCTGCAGTAGGCTGTTGTCCATTTAAAGATTCCTAACACTTTTCAAAATATGTAAAAACAATACTTTGCTTATAATAATGATTTGGATTTGATTGTTTTTTATTTCATTTCTAATTCTTGAAAGTTCACCTCCTCGAGCTCCCTCGTTGAAAAATCAAGAATCTATTAACATAAAAATATTTTTCTTTTTAAAAAGCGAACTACTGAACATCTCCAACTAACAGTGCATCCTCAGTGTTTGTGCACTGAAGGTCTCAAGTCTTGAAATCTAACTAGTGTATGTTACACATTAGACCACGACTCATTTTCAAATGAATTGTGATGTCACAAAATTTAGCTTTTAAACTCAAGACTTGAGGTGTGAACAGAAAACCTTTCTTCCTTCAGCAGATACATTTAAAACAGATCTTTACTGTCAAACACATTCATCCCTGTAAGATATTATACCATTTCTTCTAGACTGAATGGCAACACATGCGGTATATATTCTCTTGTTTTTAACTTGGAAGCACTGGTGAGACACTGACCATCATGTTAGCACTATTTCCAACTCTGATGAGGCCTGACTGCATCATTCCTCTCTGGCCCTGGGCTGTAGGGGCCGAGGTCCTGGGGCCCAGAAGCAGAGGAGGGGGTCCTGAGCCTCCGGAGGCAGCCAGCTGCTGCTGCTGCTGCTGGCGGAGAGCCTGGATCTGCTGTGAAGATACAGAGATGGTCTAACCAGGACAATGAGAGGGACGACATGGAGGGACATCACACACACACACGAAGGTGGTGGTGGACGAGGGAGGGGACAGCCAAAGCACCATAGCAAAGGGCACAGAGAGAGAGAGGTGCAAAGAGAGACCATAAGTCCTATTATGTTTTATTATTAATTATAATTATTACCCAGCAGTTTGTCTGGAGGAGTGAAAGAAAGCAGTGAGGCCGAATACCTTAGAATATCAATGCCCAGACAATGAGATTTTATAAAATAAAAAAAAAAGTGTTTTAAATGAATAAAATTAGAATGCTAAAATTATAGCAAAATAATAATTACCATGCTAATAACAGCATTTAAATTCCTCCCATGACTCACCTGCGCCCCTCTGACCAGAGGCGGCATGATGATCTGGGAGCCATGTTTGGACGAGATCTGCTGCCCTCCTCTTACCAGTGGCGGAGGGATGACCGTGCCTGAACTCCTGCCCGTCAAAATCTGGTGAGAGAAAAGCACCATCAGTTTGAACAACAGTACGAGGGGGATCCACACTGCCACCTGAGTGCAAACAGTATGTGATATTTCCACACTAACCTGCTG
The DNA here is from genome assembly GCF_022539355.2 of Hippoglossus stenolepis. Lineage (NCBI taxonomy): Eukaryota > Metazoa > Chordata > Actinopteri > Pleuronectiformes > Pleuronectidae > Hippoglossus > Hippoglossus stenolepis. The sequence goes on from NC_061493.1 coordinate 11,732,891, forward strand.
GGAGCCTTTATTGCTTACAATGGTCCCTCGAATAAGAGGAGGAGGAGCAGAGGAGCCAGACAGACCCGACGGCTGGAAAAAGAGGAAGATAATAAACGACGAACAGAAAAATAAATTTAAGAGGAAGACCTGTGTTGTAGGGATGTGCAACTCTTTGTGTGACCCTGTGCAGCTGTGGGTAATAACTATGGTCTACCTTCTGGAGATTGTCCCTCTGTATTTGGCTCTGTCGGAGTTTCTTCAGCAAAACCAACTTGGCCTCCTCCAGCCTCAGCTCCTCCTTCAGCTGCTTGATGATTCGCCCCCTCTCCTCAGGGCTGCTCTTCTACACGCAACAGATCACAGAACATCCCTGTTACACCATCCACTTTACAAAAGACAAAAATACCTCTCCAGCTACTGAAATGTAAAATGTCATCTGGACCTTGTTTCCACCAACAGTCATGCATGATATGGGACATTTTCAGCAGCTCTGGGCATCTCTGACATAAATCTATGAGGTAAAAAATAAAAATCACTTCTTCACACTATGTCCCACTTTCCTGTGTCAAGATCTTACTAGAATTAATGCTCATACATATATATGCGCCTCTAACAACCAATCAGGATTCAGTTTTACAACCATAATATACAATATTTGGTGAAGACTTAAATGTATTGTAATTGTATTTTAAAAACAAAAACACATTGTGTGGTCACAGTGACCTTGAATCATCACCAAGATCTAATCGCTTCATGATCGAGCACAAGTAAACGTTTGTGCCAAATTTAAGGAAAATCCCTCAAGGTGTTTCTGAGATATCTACTTCCCAAGAAAAGGTCAGACCTAACAGAAGAACAATCGGAAAACATTAAACTTCTTGCAAAGGCTTTCAAAGACATGGAAGCATAAAAAAATCTTGAAGTTCAAACTCGAGGTTGTGAAAAAAGCCTAAACATAGGAAACAATCTCAACAGAACAGCAGCACGAAGTGTACAACTTGTAGCTTCATGTTTCTTTGTCTCACCATGAGAAGGTCGGTGTCCAGCTCCTTAAAGTGGCTCAGGCCGTTCCTCGGAGGACTCGGGGAGTCATTATCCGACAAGATGATTACATCATCATCTTCAGGGGACGGAGGGCGTTTCTCCCTTTTTATACTGCTGGACATGAGGGAGACAAAGACAATCTGATTTATATTTCAGCTTTTTAAAATGCAAGCACTAATACTGTAAATCATGAACACAAAAACAGGAATATATCGGGATAATGTGACTTATTATGCAAGTAGCTTTAGGATTTTGTTTGACAGAATCACAAATATTGTGCATAGGCTTGTTCCAGCTCTTTACTTCCGGATATGAAATATATATATAAAAAATATGTGTGTGTGTGTGTGTGTGTGTGTGTGTGTGTATGTATATATATATACACACACACATTATATTTTTACAGCAGCATCTCTCCATCAAATTAACACATCATAGGGGCCTTGCACATCATTTTATACACACCTTTTCTTTTATTCAGACGTTTCAAATAAAGACATTGGGGTCCCCCACTAGAATCTAAAATAAATGTTGTTTGGGTTTAAACACTGTTTAGCTGCTAAGCATGAGCTGAAGAGGGCAACAATATTTCAAGGCTGTTTGAGGCAAGGTGAAGAAGCACTCCTGAACTGGCTCAAATATTAGATTATATTAGAAATGTCTGAATTCACAGAGGTCTGCTCCTCAACTATAATTATAATTTATGACCGCGGCTTGATTTGCTCAACGATGATCTAGCAAGTCCAGACTCTCCTCGTAGATTCTCCTCATGTCGATGCTACTAACTAACAACAGATCTGTTCTAAATGCCACAGAGGGGCAAGGTGGGACACAAAGCAGCAGTCAAAGGTCTTTATTTCACAGTGAAACGGCCGTTTGAAAGCACAAACAGGATATAATGTATAATAGAGAATCACCTGTACAGGACTAACGTCATCATACAAAGCATGCTACAGAAATTAAAACAAGCGGGGAAGGTTGGAGGTTGTTTGGATCAACCGTCACTCTGGTCTACAAAATCCTGTTTTCTGATGATCATTTTGCACTTAATTCCACAAACATCTATAACCTTGGCTGCACGGCGCTGACTTCACATCGCAGGCTTTATATGTGACAGCAAGATGACCTAAATTCATTGACTAGTGTCACTCACCAACTGAAGACCATGAGCAATGCTCCCATAAAAAACAAGGATGGCCTTGTCGTTTCACAGATTATGGGTTTCTATGAGGCATAAAGAGCCGTTAAAGTCAACGCATGACAACGTGAGGCCTGTCTCTTTGCCTGCGTGTGTGTGCGTGTGTTAGTCCCTCCTCAGGGCTTAGCGCCATCATCACTTCCTGTGGATTAATCACTTCTCTTCCAAAGAAGTCACATGACCCCAAAGTCATCATCACGTGACACTCACTTTTCCTCCCCCCCACCCTCTCCCCTTCCCTCCTCCCCTGACTGCTCCTTCCACTGTGGAAACCATGGCAACAACCGGCTGGAACCGGTTTGTGACACACGGCTTCATTTTGTGTGCGGGGAGTTTTTTAGGGTTCAGGTGGTTAGTGGGGGGAAAATGGAGGTAGAGTCAAAGAGGAAGTTATACATCACCTCTGACCACAACAACACCACCCACAATCCCCCCCAAACACTAAGTTTAAACAACATCCCGCTCATAAAGTAACTTTAAACATATTTAAGTCTTTTTAGATTCTATTTTCTCTTTTTGTAAATTCCCATGTGTTTTTTTTTGAAGAGTACAAATTTAGAAAAGGAGCTCGAGTCTTTCCTGCACATTCACCCCATTACTTCTTCTGACAGTTACTTTCTCGTGTTTGTTTCAGTTGAGCTGAGTTTACTGTGAACCGTTCCTCACCCCTTTGACGTGCTCATATCCACAGGCTGCTCCCCCATCTGAACTTCAACTTTAATGGTGGCCTTCACCTCGCCCGCAGCCAGCATGCCACCTGACGCCTTTGGCTCTGTCGGTCGAGTCCGGCTCCTCGCATCTATAGCTGGCTCCGTCCTGCTGGCTTTATCATTGCATTCAGTCCGATTGTCCACGCTGGGTTCAGCCGCCTGCTGTGTCTGGGTTGTCTCCCCATCATCTTTAACCGTCTGGGAGGCCGATGGTAACACTAAAGGTAAAGGCAAGCTGCTCTGCTCTTGCTCTTGCTCGTCCTCTTGCTCGTCCTCTGATCCGGTGCTAGTCCGGCTCTGACCATCCTGCGCCATGAGAGGGTCAGGTTTTGGTGTAGTTTCAGCCTGTGCTGTGGGTTCAGATGGGTCCAGTTTAGGCTTTTTGCTGTCATTTTCAACATCAGAGGATTCTAAAGACTGGGGCTCAGTATCCTTATCCAGCGCCCTCTTCTGGCTGCGCGTCTGGCGCACGGCCTCCTCAGACATCCCCTGCAGAAAGAGGAAGAAATAACTGTTATCTTGACTGTTATTTATTCAAAGGGGATCAAAGTTATCGATCAAATTCCACAGGCTACAGAAATAATACAGAAAGCCTCTTAGCCAGACAAAAGTATATCAGAGCAGCACATATTCTCTACATATTTATGTGAACAAGTTGGTCAACAGGTTACAAAATTTATCTTTGTTTTGTACGACAACCAAAGCAACTCCAGAAATGCTCAATGTAAAAAAAAAAAAACATTATACCATTCAGGTGTTGATTGTCTGACAAACTGCAGAGTAAGAGTAGTTCTTCCCAAAAATATCAAGACATGTTTTTAAACACAGAAAACCACCACAATCTGAACTGCGATCTATCTCTCCAGTTTTGAAATTTACCTTCAAGAATATCCAGACGAAAACCAGCATATGGACTTTTCTATTTGCACCTTTAAAACCAAATATTGACACTGTTTTCATAAAACCAGAAGTTAAACTTCAATTTGAATCAGAAGTCAATAAATTACACAACCACTGAAAAACTGTTCTTTCTCAAGTAGAAAAAGATCATAGTAGTAGCAGATGCTGCTTTTGTTGTATCCTTTCACCTGCACTCATGTGTCGCTAACTGACTTTAATTGTCAGTGTTTCTGGACCCCGTGAGATACAGATCAGTGGAGTTGTACCGATCTGAGTGAGGCACTCGAAGGAAGTTGTTCCTTCTAAGGTTGTCGAATAGATTTGTCTTATTACATCGGAAGTGCTGACTGTTGCCAGGCAATGTTTATAGATAACTTTACTTTGACCAATATCTGACGGTGCATAACCGAACCACTGCCGCACTAGTGATTCTGAGTCCTTTTTTGGCACCGGCTCCTGATCTGCTATGTCCAATCACACATGAATCAGACCCTGTTCAGCACAGCCATTTAGTAGTATCACTGTCAAAAATGGCCCAAACTTTGTTGGAATATTGCTTTAAAAAGTTAACTAACCATTCAAATTTCTATTGCATTATATGTATAAGGGGAGAGCAAACCAATATGACAAACATAACTGTTTGAATAGGTATATTTTTCATTAAAAACATCTACATATCTACACATTAGAGTGTCACATATGAGTCAAGATGTGGCTGTTTGGGTGGAGCTCCAGACATCAGGCCATACTGAGCTGTTTGCATATTTTTGACACGTGCCCTCAGGTTGATTGTGCAGGAATGACATGTTAGCCTCGCTTACGTACAACTTTTTACCCTGAGGTTCTACAATGTCACTGATCAAGAAGTATTATTTAGGAAGCTCAAAGTTCAAATCACTCTAGTCTCAGAGGCTGAGTTGGGCTGTGCCCTCTCTGCCATCGTTACCACACAGTTACAGTTAAGTTATTTGTTTGTTTCAGTTTGATCTACGTCATTGTCGATGTCATTTTAAATCAATCAAAGTGACTCCTGTCCATCGTGCAGTTAATTTAGTTCAGACAGCCAAGCCATAATCAAATGGCTGTTTTTTTTTTTTTACAATCAACAATTTGATTATAGAATTGAATTTAGAATATTCTTTGGCCACCCTGTCTGGTTTGTGAATGTAGTTTGTGAATGTGTAAATGCCATAAAATATCACTAAATATCTCCACAGCCATTTTCAAACATGAACTCTGGGAAATGTGCGGAAGCAATTGTTTTGAGTTTTCCTTTCACATATAAACGACGCAGCAGGATTGTCCGGGTCAGATGTGCTCACAACAACAGGAAAATCTCCGGAGCATTCATGTGAGGGGTGGCGTCTGGGTAGAACATACAAGAAGCAGGACAAGGACGTATAAATTCCAACTGCTGCAGAACTTGTTTACAGCACATTGACACCGGCGTCAGCCCTCATCGCCAAAAGCTCTGGAATCTTGTCTTTCCAAGTTGACATCCTCATCTGCGTCCTCTGTATGCTTTTCATCCTGAGAAATTTGTACTCAGTTTTTTATCTGTCAGGTGATAGAAACGTCATCAATGTTTTTGCAGGTGTCTTAAAGACCCATCACTGTATAACATCGTCAGACCACCAACCCCTACTACGGAGCTATTAATATATATATATATATATATATATATATATATCATAATTCAAACAAAAATGACCTTGAGACAGCTGCAGAAAACACATGATCACCAGACTAAACAGGTTGAATTAGTGAGGTCACATGACCAAGATGTTGACTCAAGTACAATTTCAAAACATCCAATTATCCAAATTTCAGTGGAAACCAAAAAAGGAGTTCTCACTAAATACTCAGTGTTCAGTTCAAATGAAAAAAAAAAAAATCTTTGGATCACCTGATTGTAACGAGTTATTTTGAAAGATGGTAAAAAAATTGCTGCAGTGAGACATCAAACAGCTGCAAGAACATGACATCGTAATCAAATCGAGTTTAACAGGGACTTGGGAGAATATCTAAAATTAACTGGAGCATGATTTCTGTTACAATATTCATAACGACCAGTGGCTAGGAGTACTTTAGTTATTTATGTGTGCAAGTGAAACATTTTATATTTATTTCAAAGACTTAATCTTGTGTATAACCTCCCCCTCCCCCGGGTCTGGCACCAAGGAGAACCAGATACATTAACATCTGATGTCCCCGGGAAAACAAATCAAGTCCTACCAGATGATGACTTCTGGAAGCAGTGGATAGAGCAGCTTGTGTGTCAGACAGATAAGCATTGCATACTACTCCTAAATAGACAAACAACATCCATGCAGCGGCTGCTCTGAATTCTCAGCATCAAGTCAGACATGAGGAGACACAGAGAGACGATGGACCACATGGGTCGATACAAGTTTACCTTGAAGGTTTAGATAAAGGCCGACCACTTTGTTCTGTGTAAATCTCTGATGCACTTTCCACATCAGTATGTCAAGAGCCATTTATGTATAATAGACACCACACCCTATATATCAATGTTTGAGAGACTGTGTCCGAGAACAATCACACTTCACAGTATCTGAACAGGTCTTCACACAACTATTCTGTCACTTTTTGTTATAAGTGAAGCTAAAGTTGACCATTAGACTGGCTCGCTAACTTCTGGCTTCTGTCTCTGCTTCAGAGGTGTAGGTCTGTAAGTCTCACAAGGTCGGTTAATGACAGGTACAACAGCGAATAATTTCATTCGGTCTGAATGAAATGATTGGTCATGTTTTTGCCAGTCCTGTGAAGGCCATAGACACTGGCGTTTTTTTCCCCGACAACTTTATTTATTCATTTATCACAATGTGGAAAGAACTTCAACAAATAAGATTTTAAAAAGTGTTCACAACTTACCAACCCTACCTTTAAGTTCAATTAAAACGTCAAAACCATGATACTATAATAATATGTACACACTCATTGAAATGACTTTAGTCATTATCAAATGTGTTAAAGGTGAACGCATGCTGTCTCACATGGTACAGGAAGTGACCGATGGTCAAAGTTCACAGACTCTCAAACAGAAAGCACAAATGAAATTCAGAGTACACTCACATGGTTGCTGTACAGTATGTACACTGATCAACCACAAAGACAACAAAGTTATGCTCTGAATCATACATGAGTATGTATGTTACAGAGACCAGGCCCAGTCCTGCCAACTGAGGCCTTCAGGCTGCCCAGCACCACACTGCAGGAAGCTATGATTTTTTGCCGTGGGGGGGGGGGGACTACAATTAACCCTTGAGACCTAGGCTATGTCTGGACACACTGTACACACTCCAACCTCCTCCCCTTCCTGTTCTCGGAACGCTTATGGTAGCGAGCACAAAGCAGGCTCAGTGTGTCCACGGTGTACCTATCACAATGTACAGTGCGTGCAGTCACAACGTAGCATGCAGAGCAATCATCTGATAGTAGAGCTGTCGAAGTTTTTTTTTTAATACTCTGACATCACTGAGACACGCATGACATGACCCTTCCCAGGATTCACTGGGACACACAAAGCACTTTTCCTGCAAACCGGTTTAAACCGGTTGGCTAGTGTGTGTGTGTGTGTGTGTGTGTGTGTGTGTGTGTGTGTGTGTGTGTGTGTGTGTGTGTGTGTGTGTGTGTGTGTGTGTGTGTGAGAGAGAAGCTGAAGCTAGTTTAACCCTTCAGGTGCTGGAGAAGAGCTTCCACGGTGTGTGTGTGAGGGGGGTTGGGTGTAATGGTCATCAATTCTGGTGCATGTATCTGTGAAATGATGCTGGTGGAAGAAGTTAGACACGGGGAACGTCTTCCCGCAACCCCCCCTTCCACCAAACTTACACGTACACTGACCCTATCTTTGTAGCAGGGGATCTGAATGGCCGACGGGTTTCGCGTTTCATCTCCATGGCAGTTTACACACATTTCACTCATCCTCACACACACACACACACACATTGAATGGACCCTCCACCCAGCTGACGAAATAACATCACTTGTGTAAAGTCTCTAACAGCAGCTAAAACTGAAAGGAAAACTCGACTTTACAGGTATTACACACATATTCACGATACACACAGTTGACATACAAGTCGACCTTTACTAACTCACTAACTGTTAACTATCTGGACGAGGGTGACAGGACACTATCAATTTCAATATAATACAATTTCTGTGAGTAGGCAGGTGAGATGAAGGTTTTTAGGGTATGATTATCAACATAATCCAAAATACTTACACAACTTCACAACACTGTAAATTCCTCGTTATACAGTGTGTGGTGGTCATGGTGATGTGCTGGTAATCAGAGTCATAGATTAAATCTTTTCAATTGCAGCAATATACTATAGACAAAGAAAACAAGTGACATTGTCTCCATGGCCTTTAACAAAACACATCTTTCTTCACCATTCTACAATATCTGTGTATTTCCCAGAATACTGTTGTGTCTTCCATTGTAGGGGTGGGTGGCATTTATGTACAAGGTCTACAAACAGAACACGAGGAGAGATATGAGCATTGATATGAACTTTCTTTCACGTTTGTACAGTGATAACATTATGTGTACTCGCTGCATATTACCTGGTGCTGTTGTTATCATAGACACTGTTATTGTCACATATATGTTGTGGTATTAACTGTAAAGTCACAGCACCAGCACTAGTCCATGCTACGTAAATAAATATTTAAATAAAAAAAGACCAATTTACATTGACGAACTTAGTGATGAGCTACAGACAAAGAAAAGACAAGGGTTATATTTAAATAAAATGTCTCTCAAGGGTCTAATGTAAACCACTGTTTGAAGAAGTTTTATAAAATATGAATTCCTGCAGCCTCAGCTCAGTGTAATCATTAAGTAAGTATGACATAACATTGAATTTGTATGCAAATATCACTTTAAAGACATGCATTGAAGTCCAGACATTTTCCTGAAACTTTACAGAGGGGCTGTATGCAAGTTGCTCTGGACATTTTCCAGAACTATTTCTGCCATGCCCTTAATAAAATGTCCGGAAAATGACAGAGTGAGAGTATATCCAGAAAACTCACCGGGAGCCAGTGAGCCTGAAGCAAAACTGGAGAAACACAAACATCTGAAGATGAAAAAGAGGAGCAATACAAGTAAGATGCAGACAAACATGTCAACTCAGAAAGACAACAAGATTCAAGAGCGTTTGTCGATAAGGGCGATGCCAGTGTCGATCTGCTGTAAGCAAAAACATATGAATTCCACAGTGGGATATATACGTCATGTCCTGCCTCCTGCCTGCTCTATCCCTCACCTTAGTGGTCTGGACATTTTCCTGTTGTTGTGAACGTGTCTGACCCAAACAATCTCCTGCTGCGTTCATCATATGTGAAAGGCAAACAATGGAAAATTAGCTCCTGACGTTTCATGTCTGAAGTGTAACACAGCAATGCATGTAAGGCTAAATGCAAAGTAACTTCACTGAAAACAGATAATTTGTCAATGAACTTTATCTCTTTTGGCCATAGTATTGCCAACCGTGCGCCTGTGTGCTCATTACTCAGACTACATTAACTAACACCACCATATGACTCCAGTAACAAACGCCACCTCTATCTTTATCATATCACCATGACATGTTCATTAATTAGTTAATACCTTATAAACATGTAAGGCTTCTTAATCTACAGAGTTCCTAATAACACATTTAAAGCAGATAGGCTGTGTACTTTAATGTGTGATAAGCCATGAGAGTATTAAATTGAGTTATTACTTCATGTCTCGCTTGTCGTCTTTGGTGAACGTCACAGGAGCAATTATCGTAGAATCTGATCTAATCACACCATCACATCATCCTCCAGTTAACATTTGCTATGTAATTAAATCATAGTGATCACTGCCACGTTATCAGAGTGCACTGTGCAGGCCTTCAGCTCTTAGCAAGTGTGGCTTTTCACCATCGTAGAATACTTTAAACTGGCATCTGGGGTTCTCCATTCAACAGAGTTTACACTTTATCTGCACCTGTCTGGTTTTCTGCTCAGTGCCATCTTTTCCTGCCCCAAGGTGCTTATTCCTCCTGTCACTCGTGGATCATGTCAATCTTTGTCAATCTTCAGCCACTCAGTCGTCAGTGCTCACTCTAAACCATCAATGATGTCTGGCTGCAGTATGTGTTCAGCATTTTATTTATCCACCGACAGACCTTTACCCTGTGGAAACGCATTCCTGCACCACACAAGGGTTTCAAACTGTGCAGCCACACAGACACACACCACCTTGTAAAATTGCTGCACCCGCAAAAATATTCGTATCAATTATCTGGCTGCATCTCTCTCAATAACAAATGATAGTGACCATGGCCTCTGAGCACTAACATGAAACCATCCACTTTTGCATGATTACACATAAAACAATTTAATCTGACTGGGTGTAATTTACCAAACGAGCATAGGAGCTGGTCATAGCCAAAACTAATATTTGTGGGTCACTAGCTTGCTCAATTAAATAACTCAGACTATTAACAAGTCGGTGTTTTATGCAGCAGCTAACACCATTGTCTCCACGAAACAGGCAGAACAAAGGCAATTAAAAAGCAAATGGCTCCCTATATATCTGATGAAGTCACAGAGCCTTGACCAAACAGCTGCCCTGTGACCCCTGCAGTCATGTGCAGCAGCTTAAAACAAGGGCCAGCGGATGACCCTTTCCAGAACAGCGGCTGGTTGCACAACTACTCTGGATCAGTCTTGTGTGCGCAACACTGTGCAACAGTCCTCTCTGGAAAACCAGACTGAACCCTCTGACTCACTCAAGTCTTGTTATTCTAATACCACGAATCCAGTCACTCTGGGATGGAGAGGAACAACCGCAGCATCGTGCCATGGAGGTACAACTTCGGCACCGTCTGTCACGACAGGTAGTTCAGCAGTCCCAGGGTCAAAGCATTGCATTCTGCTCCCTCCACTGAAGGCAACCTGTATATTGTTCACAATGACAGTTTGTAAACAAAGCACCCGTGCACTGGTGTGTTAACATGGAAAAAGCACTTTACAAGGCCTCTGTTCTCATGAACAACTGAGTGTTCATTCTAGAACTCCACAAAGAGGCAATAAAGTCTCCTAAAAGCCGACCACTTCACTGCCATACCCTCCACGGTCTACCAAAAGACTTTCAAGTGCCCCTGTTGTGTTGCGTTTCCCTGGCCTGGCTTCAGTACCATTTATACAACAATTGCCACTAAGAACGTTAAATACATTAGGGAATTAATTTATTTTAATTAGGGAATTTATCAGCAGCAACCTCAACAAAGGACAACGATTAACTGATTTCAGATTCATGAGACTGCCCAAGAAGTTGTTATTCTGGACCGTGGAAAAAACGAATAATTAATAATTTATCAAATAAAATCAATCGATTGAAGATTCATGAATAATGACATCATGCATTCTTGAATCCATACACGTATGTCATTAGTCTAATTAGCACATTGAATCACTGTTATTCTCCAACAACAGGGTAGACATGATGTAAAAGATCTTGAATAATAATAATGTCAAAAACAGAACATCATCAAATGTTCCATTGAATTGCAAAGTCTGAAACAATCACTGAAAGTTACCAGCACCTCTCAGCGCTTGCGTGTAGCTTTGTCAACATTTGATCATTCCTAATAAAAGTTTCAAAATCCATCTGTGAGCGTCCACATCCACAGATCATGGAGGAATGTGTATAAACTGGTTTGAGGACAGAGATCCAGCTACAGCTTTGTCCCGAAGCGCAGGGAAGTGTATGTGTGTGTGTGTGTGTGTATATGTGTATATGTGTGTTCAGCTTTAAGAGGAGGAAGACTACGGTTGTCACAGAGAGAAGTAGGAAGATTAGCTACCAGATAGCAGAACCAACACTGGTGCCACCGCCACGGGGGCTTAAAGCTGGCAGCAGCGTCCACCATTACCCCTGCACCACCCAGTACAACGTCCACAACCACCGTCAGCCCTTTAAAAAACTAAACCCAGCCCACACTACATGTGCAAGCAGCCGGCTTTTTTTTCTAATTATTGACGCCGCCTCAGTGGAGGTGAGCTTGTTGTTAGTTAGCGGGTGCTAGCGTTAGCTTACATCGCAACAAACAAAAACACGAAGCACGGAAACAAGCGGTTCGTGTCTGACCCCCAGCAGCCGGCGGGAGGGTCAACACCTAAGTAGGAAAAGTCCTCCAAGCCGGGCGGCTCCACGCCAACATGCCCCCTCGACAACAACCAGAACCGAGCCCGAATCGGTGACCTGGCCGCCTGCGCCCCGCTGCGGGACAAGCAGCGGCAGCGGCAGCAGCAGCCCCGGAAGGGGGGACACAAAGTTTCATCCCGCCGCTAAAAGTGAGGCTGTGTGGGGCTCAGTGGGACTGTTTACCTGGGTGCCCCCCCCCTCCCCGAGGAAAAACCTCCGAGTCGGAACTCGTACATTTCATCGACCGGCCCCACGGACGAAGCTGAGCCGTTGGCGGTGTAACGTTTTAATCCTCACCTCGTTCCACGACTTCCACCGCTACCACACCAGGTCCCGGCTCATATTTACAAACTGCCACGCTCCACCAAACCCGAAATAAAACCCATTCGGGCTCAGCAGCCCCCTCCTCTCCTCCCCGGCGCTCAACCTTTGGCTCTGCGGAGAAGTGTTACTTTTCAACAGCCCATCAGCTTCTTTATCGTCACAGATAGGTGGAGGAAAACCTGGCTCCTCTCGACGCGTCCGAATAAAAGGCTCCCCTCGATCCACTCTCTACAAAACTTCGGCTTCACCTCTGTCAACTTACTCGGTCGCTTTGTGGCCCGATCGTCGCCGATGGTCGACCCGGGGATGTTTAGTCTGCAGTTAACCTCGGTAAATCGTTGCTTTTTTGAAAGCCAGGGGATATCCTCTTTTTTTTTCGGCCCTCCCCGCTGCCGCGTCTGTTGCCAAATAATGCGCCTCAACACACATGGAGCCGCTGCGTCCTCCTCAGTGGGCATGCGCACCTCGGCACACCAGGGCGACAGGATCACAGCGTGGAGAGCCACTGACCACCAAGGGCCCTGTAGCAGGGAGGACATCTCAGGGGCCCCGGGGCTCCTCTGGGTGACCCCAGACTGTACCAGCCCCTGCGGAGATCCTCCCCTAACACACACTCTTCCAAGCACTCACATTATCTTACAATAATGACACATTGAGAATGAAAAGCATCATGACCTTCACCTCAAACTCCCATCCGCATCACATCCTTCTCCATTCATATGTAGTATGAGCGTGTGGGCCACTTCAGGCAATGATGCTGGCCTTCTTATGGCCCGAACAAAACGGATGTAAGAATAAAGTGGCCCACTTGTAAAAAAGGATGTGTCCCAAATATCCCAAAACAGATGTGGGACTTTTTTGGCAAACATGCGGCGCTCCAGGCAAGGTGTAATCTGGATATGAATTTAAAATGGCACAAAACAAATTCGGGTCACCTTTGGCACCTTAAACTGAAAAGTTACCCCAAAAATGAAAATTCACTCATTATCTACTCACCACTATGGAGGGGTGGGTGAAGTGTTTGAGTCCACAAAACACTTTTTGAGTTTCAAGGGTAAACAGCGTTGGATATACAATACCAATACAATTGAAGTAACTGGGGACAGATTCTTCAAACGTAAAAAAAAAAACAATAGAAAAATAACATAACATTCCTCCATACTGCTCCTGTTGTGTCCGGAAGGTCCGACATTCAAGTTCGACTTGGAACGGCGTAATTTACACCATGTTTTTAGCCTAAATTTCATCATTGGATGACGCCACAGGAGCAGTTGGTGTAAAATTCTGGCAAACAGGAGCGGACATGCCCAAGCGCCATCTCTCCATATGGTATGTGGACCGGATGTGGGAATTGCGGAATGTAGGCCAAATATGGGCCAAAACACTTTTGCTTTGTGTGTTACTTCAATTATGGATATATAGTGGCGACCTCAAGTCAAAACACTTCAGTTTCCTCTGATGAGCTCAATGGATCCCGTAATACTGAAAGCAAGAAACCTGACAATCAATAAGGATGCAACACATCATTTCACACAGAACTGACCACGCAGCTCACTTTTTTTACATGTAGCATATGATCCTGAATAAAGTTTTATTGAATCAAAGTAGTCTTCAGCTCCGGTTTTGCATAGAAACAGAGAAATGTTTAATAAAAATGTTACAATGTGGTGGCACTACTGTGAGCATTGTAGAATTGAAACTTTGAGATGACAGAGTGCATGAGTGGGAGGTATGGGGGTGACTAGCGGCCCAATATCAAATTGGGATCTCCTAATGTCTTAATCAGGCCACATTGCGACGTCCAGTTAATATACATCACTGTAGGCAATCATTTAAATGTGCAGTATAGTGTATATTTCTCCCTGCTCACAAAGTCCACTCTTGCCGTATCACATTATCCTCCAAACTCTGTCTGGCTGTGGTCTTCCACCAGCGACCCCCATCTTTACTTCCAACCTCTCAACAAGGACCTGCAGCAGCAATCACATCGGGATCCTTGTCACAACCTGAGCATCATATTCTCAACACCCCAACCATCATGTGCAGCAAATCACTTCAGGTCTGCAACACAAACAACGCACTTGACAGCCAGGATTAAGACCACAATACTGTCAGATCCATACATGTGAGGTTTGGAGCACACACAGTGTGGTCACCGTGTGAGAAGCTGGAGAATCGCCTCCATAAAGGCTCCAGCCAGCGGCCTCTTTCATGACAAGACCTGCCTCCCTTCAAAGCATCCCTGTGAACTGAGCTAATCCTCCTCTCATCCACAAACGGCCATATAAATGCACACCCTTCCACATATGTGTTTGAAATCAAGGTAAGAGAAGACTGAAGTGGGAGGGGGTTATTGTTCTCTAACAGGTGGGGGGTGGGGTGTTTGAGTGCTTTGTCAGCCTCACACTGCCATTCTTTAAATGACAAAAAAAACTCTGTCTAGATGATGCTGTGTCATCAAGTCCGATTGTTTCCGTCCCCTCGTCCCTCCACTCCATCTCCTGAGGCTGCAGATTGTCTCGCAAAAACGCAATCCAATCTGTGCCAAGGGGCCATCTTCTCATGATCACACCTCCCAATACAGTAACTTAATGAAGATGAGAAAACACTCTGGAGTTTATAGGCTATGATGAATCTTTCTATAAATACAGTAAGTGCCTATTACACCTCAATAGTACCACGATTAAAAAAATAGCAGTCAGAGCTGGAACACTGGAGTCATGTCCTAAGTACTTTTAACACGTATTTTAAGTACTTTTTTTGTCAAACTGATGCATTTCAGCTAAAACCTGATGCTGACACTGTTCAATGAAAAGTTGTTGGGATCACGATAATTAATCCAATAATCCAGACATTTCATTCTTGATCAAACATTTCATTGGGTTGGTGGAATGATAAGAAAAGCCAGGGGATCACCAAGTTATTCAGATTCATCCTCTGGGGCCCAATCAGTAAAAAATCTCCATGAAGTAGTTGCAGTCAAAAATGCACATAGTTGGTATTTAGTTGGCCAATTATGGCAAAGTCTACTTTATTTCTATTTATTGAATTTTAACAGCTTGCTGGCATATAAATGAGTGATTTGCAATATTTCCTCAGCGACTTTGTTGAGAAATATTTTACAAAAACAATAATAAAACAGATAAATAACCAAAATATCAGAATCCACTATAGTTAAAACATATTTAGAAACGTCCCTGGTTGTGTATTAGATTTCATTTGTTCTGCGTTGGCCAGTATTTCTAAAATGCTGGTTATTGTCCTGCAAACAATGCATATACGTCATACAATGCATATATTGTAATATATTACAATATAGACAAAAAACAACAGTCTGTGATGGCTGTCAGGTCAATAAATTAAATTAGTCTTAAACGTATGGTGATTTCCTTAGGTTGGGCTTTAGGATGCTGAATTGAAATACAAAATAGTGTGAGGTAATTTATTTACCATTATATTATTTATCTATTTCACAACTTTATGTTCTGTTTACGTATTGTTTACAGCTATTACAGAATAAACCAGTGTAAAATAGGCTTAATGAAACAGGTCACATGGGACATTTTCTTTCTTTTCATATAATAATTTTAATTGAACTGATATGTTGTGAGGAGGGGGTCCAGGTGATCAGCTCTGACTCCAGACTGAGGTGAGGTCAGCCTCCATCTCCTCTATCTGTGTGTGTGTGTGTGTGTGTGTGTGTGTGGAGCAGGCCTAATGGCCGCCCGCTACAACATGACAGCTTCAACTTAATCCTCATTAAAGCACTGTAACAATGCAGGAAGTGGCTGCTGCAGTCTCGATTAGACGGGCTCACTATTTGGCAGGAAACGGCTCCTTTCAGCTGCGTCCGAGACACCTCGAGCGTCCCAAAACTTTTCACTTCGTCCTCACTGATCCGCCGCCGCGTGCTGACGACAGCTTCCGGGCTGCACGAGGGAATAAAAGGAAGTGATCAAATGAAATTTGTCAATCTGATAAAATCATGTCATTTTGTTTAAAAATGCTTTTAAATATTTATGTCAACAAAACAATGGCTGAATACCGATGTTTATCTACAGAACCTCATATCCATCTACTTGAATAAACACAGACGATTATTATTATTATTATTATTAATTTATTTTTATCCAGCAGTGAATTTACCTTCATATTAAATCAAATATTGGGTCTCAAATGCTTCATATTAAAATTTTAGACGTCTATTTAGAATGATCATTTTTGTGAATGTAAATAGTTTTATTAGCTTTCGATGAATTTATGTTTTCTATCAAATTGATAATAGTATAATGTATTGATTATCAGATTGATTCCTGCTCTGTGCAAAGAAATAGCTAAAAGTAAAGCCGGCAGTTAAGATAGTTTTGCTTCACTGTAACATCCTAATGAGACTGTATATATGAATGTGAGGCCAATTTTATTAGTGTTGTATACACCTTTTTTGACTTTTAAAGTGAGTTTTTAAAGACTTTGTACGTGTCGTAATCCCATTACGACACGTACTCAGGTTTAAACGTGATGTGACATACACCACATCCTTTCCTGAGATATTCCCCACGCTCTACAGTTTCTTATCTTTAAACTCTTCCTCCGTATCTCATTAACTTATGTGTCAGGTATTTCTTTAATTTGTATAAGCTTGGAACAACCCCTCAGACATCTTGACTCCAGCACTTATCTTCTGAATCCCGAGGTACCTTTACGATGACCCCGGCAGCCCAGTGGAGTTTGGCAGGATCTGGCAACAGATGACCTGGCCCCTCATCTCTCTCACGATCGTAACGGCCTCATCATTACACAAAAATCCTCCAAAGTTTATTTGGTTGTTTGTTTGGGACTATTTGCAATTACACATTTTTGTTGTTGTGTTGGTTGTGTACTCAAGTGTGTTGGATATGAAATGAAACAATGATGATTCAGGCTCATTACATTCAATTTTCTAATACAATACACAGCAGTGTGTGTTTCTTTAGCCAAGCATCAGTTACACAGACACCAGAGTTTAATTCAGGCAAACTCATCAATATTAATAAACAGCAGATGATAAAAGAAATGTTTGTTTTCTTTTCAGTCTGTTATTGACGACTGACGACTAAAGCTTCATGTTTCCACTTGAAATGATCACTTACACCATCTCCCCTTGTTCACTGTCTGTGAAAGTCAACCACCAGCCGACCCCCCGAATTACCTCAGTGCTGCTCATGTACTGCATCAGTGAAACTGTGCGGAGACTTTTACAGCAGAGTTGAAGATTTAAAATCGGCAGGATCCAGGGGCCAGGGCACAGGGGTCATTAAGATTGGGTGAGCAGGGGTGTGTTTTGTTTAACATGTCACTGCCAGCTAAAATCAAATAGTGGAGCTTTGGTCTGGTTTCATGTTGTCAGAGGCTGCTCGTCATATCTGAGAATGATAAGCTGTATGTGATGTAATCAGGGAGTGTTTACGAAATACTACTCACTCCTCAGCTGAAATTTGCACACCTCATAGACCTGCACCCATAACGACACCAATGCATTTATCAAATGAGTATAGACAAGAATGATGCATTACTTCAAATAGATGGAGTGGACATGTTTTCTTGACTTTTTAGTTTCTTGTGATTTAAGTACCTGTTCTTTGCTTCGTTGCTCATAACCTTAGTTTTTTTGTGAATTCATATGACTCCTTCAGTGTGTTGGTTTTTCTTATTTATTTTGTGCAGACTATGCAATTATATAGATGCCATAATATCTGTATTTTCCCTACTGTTGCAGACATCCATTGATTTCAATTACATTTGCCATAGAAATAACACTTGAAACTTGAAAGATCTGAAAACTGCACAGCAATGTCCGAACTAAATAAAAATAACTTTGATATCAATGCAGACATCACAGTGATAAGATCTTAGATTTCATACTGTAAAATGACGCAATATACAAACACACAAATTTGATCTACCGTTTCATTTCAAATCAGTTGGATAGATTTTGTGACATCAAGTAACAGGGCATAACAGAGCACATGCACCTCTCTGTATTTAGTACCTTGATTCACTCTCTTTACGTGAACTCTCCTTGCTTTGTGTGTGTTGTCAAGTTTGAAAGGCTAATTCAATATGAATAATCAAGTCATTCCACTTTTTAATTTTTATTGATAAAACGTGTGGAAAATATCAAACATTCCATTTATTTTACACATATTGTACAATGACAATAAAATAAATTGCATCCAACACTTTGTAAAGGAACAAACAAAACCACAGGTACCGTGGATTAAATTAAAATGTACCTTACCAACAATAGGGTAACTGTAAACTGAAAATCCTGCCAGTTATGAAAATCAACAGCAAAGAACAAAAGCATCTGATGTAACTGAAGGCTACATTAAGTGGATGGAGGATTATGCTGCCCTCATGTGGAAGAAATTAGTGTAACAGGAAGAACTGAAGTGAGAAAAATACAATTACTCCAAAGTGCTTATAATACATAAACATTTATGTTTCATCATGAAACAACGTGTGTGCAAACAGGTAACAGTCAATCTTATTTAGTAGAAATATTACTATTGTTACTAATTTCTTGACTCCAGGCAAAATGTGCACAGCTTATAAACATTACATCACAGTGAGAGTGAAATGCTAACAATCTAAAGGGAATTACTGTCAGGCAGCAGCATGGAGACTAAACTGCAATGTCAACAAATCACCTTCTGATGCATCACAGTCTCCAAACACATTAAAGTTCACTTTTCTTACCTTTGGGAACATTAATACACAGTGCTGGATGGTTCCAGTAATTAAATCTTTTATAATTTTTACTTAGTGTTGATCTCAGCTTTGCGTGAAGACTCACATTTGTTATGTACCTGTGCAGCTCAACCACCAAATACACACCAAATTACCACTACACTACATTAAGATCATTGCAGATATATAGTATACTACATATCCAAATGTGCCCTAACTAATACTGTGTATCAGAACTGGTCCAACAGACGCTGAATTCATGAACAACAATAGACTGCCGTGGAAATATGACACAATCTATTTTTAAAATCTGTGTTTTCTCAGATTTTTTAAAACATTACAATAAAAATACCCCCGGGAAAGAGTTAAAAGATCAGCTTAATCAGCAGCAAAAATCAGACAAATTTTAAAGCGTAAAGGTTTGACATTTTCAGGAACATGCTTCTTTTCTTGAAGAGTTGATGAGAAGGTGGATCCGACTCTGCATCTGTTTCCCTGTTTCCAGTGTTCATGCTAAGCTAGCTGTCTGCTGGCTGAAGCTTCATATCCACCAAACAGACAGAAGAGTGGAAATCTACTCAACCAACTCTCAGCATGAAAGCGAATGCACCTCTTCCCCCTAAATGTCAAACTTTTCCTTGAATTTTTCCTTTTACAGCTGGTAGAAACAAACTATTACAACCACTCCAAAGTGTGCCAGTGTAATAAAAGTGAGCCCATGACCCCTTTGCTTTCTGAAAAATATTCAGTTACTGAAAATCATTGAAAGTCATGATGCCCCAGTGCCCCAAATAATGCACTGAATGGAAGCCTGCCAGATGACACAGTGCAGTATTC
This sequence comes from Hippoglossus stenolepis, assembly GCF_022539355.2. NCBI lineage: Eukaryota > Metazoa > Chordata > Actinopteri > Pleuronectiformes > Pleuronectidae > Hippoglossus > Hippoglossus stenolepis. Next base: position 11,752,827 of record NC_061493.1, read on the forward strand.
CCTGTTTCAAATTTTCCTCTTACCCCTCCTCTATAATGCATTTCCCCATTTCTGTTCATGTCTTCTCTCCAGCTGCTCTTCTGTGTCTCCTCTCCCCTGTCAGGGTGGGGTGTTGATCTCAGAGCAGGCTGACCAGGCTGGTTGTAGGTCCATTCTGAGGCTGAAGCTGCACAGGGGGGAGGCCGTCTGTCCACTGCAACAGAAACGCATTACAACATCACTCTCTTTCACAGGGTGAGCCGACTCACTGTTTACAAGCTGCCTGACTGATATTGTGCTTACACTGATGAGGTTGTGTTCAGGGAGGCTGCAGGCTGCCATGTGGTCCTGCAGGAGCTGCTGGGAAAAGTTCTGGTGCATCTGAGCCGCCTCGTGGGCGTCCATGGTGTTTCCACAAGCTTTGTTCAGATCTGCCGAGGAGCAGAGCACGGTGAACACTAAGGACCACAGCAGCAGTTTCATATTTGCTGATTGTAGATTTGTTTTTATAGTTCAGTTGTAATTGGCACTGTGGTGTATCGATATTACTACTGGATGACTACTAGGTGTCTCTGCTTCCTCTACAGGAGATCTCTTGCGGAATTTTGATGCACAATGTTTAGTTTGAAAAAAAACCTGCTCCTGTAACAAAAAGTTCCATTCATGTTTTTGATAGCAAAAGTGTGTTTTTTTTTCTTCTTTACTCTAAATACACCCAGGTGATACTATGGTGTCTCTGGGTGGCCAAAAAAGCCAAAACATAAAACAACAAAGCCGGTTTCAGACATGAACTCCAGAAAATGTTCTGACAGCACATGACCATACTGTAGATTTATGTCATAAGGGAACATTCTCTAAGCTTTCCTCTTGCGCCCCCATTTGGCCAAAATATAAACTTATCTTATCAAATAGGCAGACTGCAATGAAAGTTGTGAATTCCACCAGTGATATCAGTTAATTATTATTTAATTGACAAGCTAGGAGTGCCAGTCGGGTTTGTACTAGTGTGAGTAACAGCTGTACCTTTGAGAAGAGAGGAGGACCACAGCTGCACAGACATGTCTGGGATCTTGCTGGCAAGCTGCATGGCAGGAACCACCATGTTGTTACTTTCCTGGACAAAATATGGAACCAGACATGAAGCCAAGATCACATAAGACACCGGTACCACTGTATGTGGTGGAAAAGATGGTGTATTTGTGGCCTCACCCTGTGGTTGCCCAGGACCAAAAAGATGTGGCCCAGTAACACGAGCGAGCAAGCTGTAAGCCGGTTTAGATCCTCGGCGTTAGACATCTTCAGGGTCTCCCTTAGAAATCTTCTGTTGAGACAAGTTTACATTTAAAGCTTATATCTTATTCTAAACTTAGGCACAGAGCATCAACACATAATGTTAAGTTTATATTGCTCAGAGCCTGCAAGTGTTCTTACTTGGCCTCGTTGTAACGTCCCTGGAAGAAAGACAGGAGCCCTCTGATGTAAAATGCTGCCGCCCGAAGACAATGAGAGCTGAGGAGGTCAAGGTTACATTAATTTAAACTTATGGTTAGAAAAACATGTAACATACATAACATATGATGTGATATTGTTACCCGACAGGAAAGTTGTGATCAGGATTAATCCTCTCCAGAAGGGTGAACAGCTGATGATTAGTAAAGGAAAAACATATATTATATATATATATATATAATATTTATATATATTTGTAAATGTTAAACCGCTGGGAGAAGGAAATAGCAAACTGACCTCTTGATGTCTGTTGCCCTCCCGGATGTAGACGCTGGCCAGGTTGGTCACAATGAACGTCCACAGCTCCTGGTGCGTGGTCATCTAACGGAAGGAAAACAGAGAGACAAGATTGAGTCGTCTAAAGCTTTTTAGACCAAAACTAAATGGCCAAAACTATTCCTTTTTTGAGAATATCACATTTATTGATGTCACATGATTTACCATGTGTCGAAAAAATGTTTACAGAAAACAATACAGACTTGTTTAAGGATAAAGACAACTTATTTCGATGTTGACTGGGTTTCAAAGCTCTGGATAAACTCGAGGGGTCCAAGTGACAGACAGAGGAAACAGGGAGGATGTAAAGCTCACCTGAAGAGCGGCGGTGAACTGAGCCTCAGCGTTATCCATGCAGTTCACTGAGATACAGTAGAGGCCCTGATACAGAAAAAGAGCAAACTGGTGTGAATGGTTCGTACGTGGCTCCGTGTGAATGGTTACACTGTTTAGATTTGATCCGTTAAGTTTTGGTTCCATGTTAGTATTAATATAGGGAGCAGACTAAATATTTTTGTGTGACAAACATATGTCCTGTCGTCATCACCTACGTGGGCTGTGTCCAAGTGTCTGACATCGGCGTGAATGAATGAACTGGTTGTTTTTGTGAATTTCGTTGCCACTGTAATATCATTATTGTGTGACTACCATCATCACCAACTTCAGGCACATTACTCAACACTAGTTTGAATGTATCTAATAAATGTCCCCATTGTTCAAACATTATATTGTATGAGGCACTTCTTCTTCTATTTGGTTTGGGCTAAACTAAAAAGTCAGAGGGTCTGGATGAAACAAGTAAGGTGTGAATGACAAATGCAACTTGTCAACAGTGAGCAGTTCTACTTCTACACACATCTTCAACAAAATCATAAATGAGAAAAATAGTAAACGCTCAAACGTGTGTGAGCAGAAGTTTGCTGCACATTTTAATGGATACAAGAGCAAATTACTGACCTACAATTAATAGCAGAGAAGAAAATGTTGGTACCATTCTTAAACATGTTTCTTGGGCCATTTGTTTTACCATTAGACAGCTTGTGTTTCCCTTTCTCATTGACTTACCAGCAGTGTGTGAAGCTGGGCAGCATGATTTGTAAATAACCTGGGAGACTGTTGGCAAAGCTGACAAACCTGAGAAATCTAAACATAAGACACAAACGCAGTCTTAAACAAGACAGACAGCCCGCAGAGTAAACTGTTATTATAAAATCTAGGCTTCTGTTTTCACAGCTGATGTTATGCGTCACCTCTTGTAAAGCTGTGGCCTTGTGTCCAGTGACGAGCCGACACATGATGATGTGCTCCAGCAGGATGACTTGGAACGTGGACAGGATGGGGCTGCTGTCCAGCACTTTGAACACATACAGACAGATCAGAGATGATTCAATACCACTGTCAGTGAGAAAACATTAGTGAGAGGATCTCTGCAAACTTACTCTTCAGCTTCTCCAGCTGCATGAGAGCTTTGTCTGTGTACTTCTGGGCTTTCTCCAAGTAACCAGCCTGCATGGAGTGCATCACCGTCACCTTTTTGTATTAAGAAAAAACAAAAAAACAAGACATGTTGTATTGCATTTGCACAACACAGGAAATCACCATCTTTTAAGATTATATGCACTGTGGCAAAATCTCACCATGTACACAAGCACACACATGTGTTCTTTGGGCAGCCAGTGAAAGAGAGCTGCTGGATTAGTGGGAAGGATCTCATCATCATTGAGACTGGAGATGGTCTGGATACACTGCTGAAGCTGCTTCAGACATGGCTTCACACTCTTCACCTAAACACAAGATATAGACAAATAAGTGTGGACATTAGCATGACATTTGTTACCAATAATGAGACATATAGATACGGCTGTACCTGTCCAGCATCCAGGTAGTGTGTGACCTGCAGCACGAGGAAGAAAACTCTGAGGGACTCCTTCTGAATGGGGTTTCCCTGCCAGTTCTCCACAATGGTCCCACACAGCGTCAGCAGTGGATGCACCTCACTCAGCTTACGCTCCATTAGCAGCAACTGCAAAGCCACAGATGCATTTATGCATTTGACAGAATTGCATCAACAGTAAACAACACAAATAAAATGAAATGTGTATTTAATAAGCAGAGGAATTTTAAGCTTACCATTCCTTTACTTAATAAGAACAGAGCTCTGTAGAGAAACGAGAACAACATCCAATGTCATGTGAGATAGTAAGCATTAAGACATAGATCGATAGAAAACACCCCAGTGTGATCTTGTCACCTTGTGTACTCTGATCCCATGACTCTTGCATATTCTGCTCCAACTCCGAGGAGGTCACACGCAGACACCAAGTCCTTCTCCAGTGCATGCAATTGCTGCGAAAGAAGCAGTGCACATCAACGCTTCAAATACATTTATCAGACAAAAATAAGTTTGTAACACATGATATTTTCTTACTGCCAGCTGAAAAAGCAGTCTGCAGTGCCAGTAGGGGGTTTGCTGAGAGATCTGGATTGCCTTCCGCAAAACAGGTTTGGCCGAGTCCACCAAGTTCTTGAAAAGAGAAGAAAATAGTTTAACAAAGACAGAAACAAGTCACCTCTGCTACAGAGAGTACATTAATTCACGCTTGCATTTAGATATAATGATGGAACATGCTTTTCCTCCCTTCCTCCCTCTCTCTCTTTCTGCGGGTATCTCTGACTCCAGAGCTGCAGGATCCAGATCTGACACTACTTGACGATTTAGGGCCCAAGCACCGACAGTGCGAAGGCCCTATTGCTTTTCGTTCAGCCTCCCCTAAAACGCAGCAATTCCGTCTGGTTTAACCGATCTTCACGAAATTCGGTACACACGTGTATCATGACCGGACGAAAAAAAGGTCCCTGCCACCAATTTGATTAACGCAGTAGGAAGTCGGCCATTTTGGATTTTGTGGCCATTTTGGCTGTTTTACACTTGTCAGAAGGGCCTCAAGACATGGATGAAGTCTTTTTGAAATTGTGAGCTTTTGTCGAACACCACGTTCGAGGGGTGGTGTCAAATTTCAATGTGTCACTGTGACACATGAAATTGCTGTAACTTCAGTGTACATTGTTTAATCTCCCTCAAATGTCATGTGTGTAACAATAGCCCCCCTGAAGACATTCATATGGTTTTAAGGAATGGGCGTGGCAAAATAGCTGAATAGTGCCCCCTAAAGAGCAGCCCTAGCACCATGTATGGTGTTGTGTTTTGACAAACTCCTCCTAGGGAGGAGCTTTCATCAGATCTACTTTAAATTCAGTTAGTGTCATTGCAACTCTATGGAGATTAAAAGCTATTAAAAGTTTTAGTGTATGTTACACCGTGTGACCGTGGCGTGGCGCCAAATTTGATGATGGCCAAAAAAGAGGGATTTATTATAACTCCTCTGTGCATTGTCCAATCAGCCTCAAACCTCTTTCCCACCATCACAGTGCCGGCCTGAACAGATCCATATCAATATTGACTCATCGTCACAGTGCCACCTGCTGGCGACAGGAAGTGACATGTTTTATACTTTGATGCACTGCTCCTGGCTGCTTAACAATATACAGCTCAAATGAGCTGAGACAAGTCATAAGACCATGGTCAGAATTGTGACATTTCCTCAAACCGTGTAAACATTGAGGTGCGGCGAAGGCTGATCCTTCGTCAAAGGAGACTAAGCTGTCATAACTCCAATGTGCATTGTCCAATCAGCTGTGCACTGTCCAATAAGCACCAAAGGTTTCTCCTTTGATCACAGCCCCAGCCTGAACAGCTCCATATTATGTCAAAATTAACTCAGGGTCATAGCGCCATCTACTGATTCGCCATGAAACAGGAAGTTTTTTAAAAATTCACTGCACATTGTCCAATCGGCCCAAAATTGCTCAGGCTTCATCAGAGCCCCGACCTGAACAGATCTATTAGTCTGTATGTTATGCTAGTGTTACCTACTTGCAACAGGATGTAAGCCTCGTTTTAAAACTTGAATTCGATCTACATGGGGCCTGCACTTGATGGCTTGGACCGAATAGTTTGTGTTTGTTCGATTCACTCTAGAGTTTATGAGACACATGTAACATAACGTGACCCACAAAGTCAGGACTTCAGTGTTAAAGTGAGTGGAATGATCCGGAGTCATGATCCGACATAATCAATTAATAACACATGCTCAACATTTCTTCAGCTGTCCCACAAGCACAACTAAGTGTGGAAGCTCAAAGCCCAGAGAACAATGCATGCAAAGCACAACCTGAAGATCTGGGATTGAATCTGGGGGCAGATCAAAAAACCAAATCAGGAAGAAATGTTTCAAAACTAAACAAAGAACGTCGAAAAAAAGCAATGCCTGCAAGTAAATATACTCCCTGTGAACTGACTAGCATTACTAGAAAACAAAATGAAAGAATCAAAGATGCCAGCTGTTCAGAATTTCAGATCAAGAAACTGCAGTCTATGAGAACTAAATATAACCAAGACTGCCATTACCGTAAACAAAAGCTGTTATCATCAAAACATCATTATACAGATCCTTGTGTTAAAGGCAAAAAGATATCATACAATGTCAGAAGATACAAGACAAATCCTGAATTTCAGGAGACTAAGAAAAAATACATCACTTTAAAATATGCACGTGACCAGGACTACAGGGAAGAACAGAAAACGTACATCACATCAAGATATGCACGTGACCAGCTTTTTTAAGCGGGCCAGTAGACCCGCTCATTCTCTCATTCTCTCTCTCTCTTTTACTGGTGCTGCTATCATTAATAAAACCATTACAACTGTAAGTATTAATCTTATTATTTTCATTATAAGAACCAGTCTGAAGGAACTTAAATATAATGGTTACACAACTGTTCCTGCTCCCCCCACACACCCCTCTCTTCTGTCCTCTTTCTTCCACCCACCTCTCCTATCTCCCTCATTTCTCTCATCTCACCCTAACCAGTCGAGACAGATGGACACCCACATTGAATTGAAAGTTCTGCTAAGATGTCCTATCTATCCACAGTCGCCAATGCTTGCTCGTTGTGGGAACTGTTTGGTCTCTCTATAATTTTGTATGGTCTCTCAATCCAACTGTGTCAAGTTTCCTTGATATAATGTATGTTGTGATCTGGCACTACACAAATGAAATGTAATTGGAATGCTTATTACAATGCATTATAACTACGGAATGTAGCTACCTGTTGACAGTAGAACTCCGACAGAATACTTGCTGCTTCAAACTTGACATCTTCAAACTGAGAGATCTGACATTGATCATTAAGGATTTTTCTTCTGCCTCAGTTTTACCTGAATGATAAATCCTGAACCAGAGCATGTGCATGGTTGTCAGTAGTCTCATATCAACATGCACATGCCCCCATATCATTCAGAAAAAAGGATACTTGTTGTGATATGAGCCACTGTGGATAGAAACAGAAGAATAAATGTTAACAGTCCGCATCACACTGTGCACCATCTTAGACAGGGTTAGATAAAGAAAGCACTAAACACTGGAGATGTTCCACATGTTTATCATTGGTCAGTGACTCATTGGACCACAGCAGGGGGTCCCACTGTGTGGCTGAAGGCTGCTCACCGCTTTCTCCAGGTGAGTCTGGGCCAGCTCACTGTTCTTGGTGTGGCGGTACAGCACCGAGCCCAGCTGCAGGTGTGTCCGGGCCTCGACCCTCGGGGGCGGCTTGAACTGAAACACCGCCTGCAGACAGTGGACGCACAGGCGGATCTTCGGGGGACTCGACGTGCGGAAATGTTCTGCAAAACCCAGCAGGGCCAGGTACCAGGGTCCCGGTGCCTCTGGGCTGGCTTCCATCTTAACTTGTCCACAGTCAAAGCAACAACAGGAGGAACCGGTTCCCCTCTGGACTGATGTCCTCCGGCCCCGGTCCTCAGCTGCAGGTGGCTGCTCCTGGGGTTTCTGCTTCACTCATGGACTCTAATAGCGCCAAGTTAGCTAGAAGAGAATAACATCCGGTTTGTATTTTCAAAATAAGATGGTATGCGTAACATTCAGTGTTACGTTATGTGTAATTCCGGTTAATACCGTGACTTAACTGCAACATTAAAGACATTAAAGTCAATTTACCCTTTGCGTCCAAATGCCTAATTTACTTTAAAGGGAAAGTCGCTAAAATAAAGCTTTCACCAAAAAGCACATGGTTGTTTTCTAAGTTATATACAACAACGACGCAGTGCCTTTCTTTTTGATATAAAACATATTGTCATTTCCTTATTTGCGTTCATTCCCACGCTATTTCACCGCTAGAACTGAATTCGTTGAATTCGGGTAAAACCGGAACTAGTGTCGCAGTCTATGTTCTAACCGAGCCAATGTATGCGTGGGACTGTTTTTGCGGAGTTTGCTATTCACTTAAATGTTTCCCCTTATCACGCCCGGCGTAGAACAAGTCACTACGTAATATTCGTAAATCGACAGCGGCGGTCGCTTTATTCACAACAGTGGTGCAGTGTGACACTGGGCGGTGGTAGGTAGCAGGTACGTGACTACACGTGTGTCTCTTACGTTGTTTTATTTAGTGGAAACATTAGAATAACATTACGCAGAGGACACTCTACATGTCAGCAGCGACAGTCAACAACAGGAGGCGAATCAGAGCAATATCCACATGCTAACTGTAGCCAGCACTAGCTGTCTTCCTCATCTTTTGACAACTCCTTTGTCACGCTTCCTTCCAGGCTATAAAACAAGGAGGCAAGATGTCGATACGCAGGATCACCCAGGAGACGTTTGACGCCGCGGTCAGAGAAAACATGGAGGAGTTCGAGATGGAGCCTGACGAGGCCCTGAAGGATGCTGTGGAGCAGTTTGATTCTCAAGGTAAATGTCACAATATCAGCGTGTTCATCTCTGCTTTGCACGGACGGAGAAGGGAAATCAACGATGGACAGATCATAATATCTGCTGAATTATTTATCATGGCAGAGGATTGGTCTCTGGTGACACATCAAACCGGTGACTTGAGGTCTGATCCTTAATGTTCATATCTGAATAACATGAACTGAGACAACACTCACCTTTTTGGAAACACTGTAACAAATGTCTTTGTCTTTTTTAATCCCTGAGGATTTGTAAAGTGTGATGATTGTATTTCTTTTATCCTGTATTTCTGTAATTATTTATTTTATATTTCCATACTGTTATGGACCTATGAGTCTGAAGTAAAGGTAAAAAAACTAATACATATAAACTGTTTTTGCAGTTCTTTAAATTGCTTGTATTCCAAAAATGACAACAGTTGTTGAATGAATACTTTGGTCAATCTAAACTCTCTCAGTAGCCTAACAAACTTCAATCTACTATTAAGGGGAATTTAAGTTGATGAAGTATTAAACACTAATAATTTATCTCCTTCATACTTGACGTCTGTCTTGAATGAGTGACCTACACACAAAATTAGACTGCATTGAGATGGATTGGATATTTACATTTAAGTTATCATTTTCCACATAGTGTGTAGTTTTGAATAAGGTATCACACTCCTCCCGGCTGCGTTCACAAGTCCTTTTGTCATGGTTACTGTACACTATTGAGTTGGTAGTTGCTTTATTTATATATATGTATATATATATATATACATACATAAATTATGTTTATATCTCAACCTTTCCTGTCTTGTACTTGATATTGTATTGTGTGTTAACGCATTAACCCCATTCTCCTCTGTGGATGCAGGCGTGGACCTCAGTTGCATACTAAAAGCTGTACCCACTGCGTCATCTGATGAGAAACCAGAAGAGAAAACACATGAGGTCTTACAGGTCAGCCCTGGCATGTTTGGTAAAAAAAGAAACTGCTTATTTCAAAGTATTACTTGTAAACAAATCTAATATTTCACTTGCAGGCTTTGGATTCTCTCCGAATTGGAAAAGACTCTTCTGGAGTGATGGAATGGACATCAGACATAAAGTGCTTCACTGAACAGTGCTTACTTGGATTTGCCCAGAGGTACCTAGCTGCCCAAAAAGACGCCTACCCCATTATCCTCTGCTACTGCAAAAAGAGTTTAGAGGAGCGAGAGGCTGCGCTGGCAGCTCTTTCCGCTCTGGCTGCTCTGACAGATGGACAGCCAGACTTGTTGGATGCGGAGGGCAAGAAGTTTCTTTTGGACGCCCTTAAAAAGTACCAGGCAGATTCCTCTGTGACACGTGTAGCCATCTGCGCTGTGCGTCACTGCTGTTTGAAGCATGAACAGAACAGGCAGGATTTGGTAAAAGGCAGAGTCCTGCCCCTGCTGATCGCTGCCGTCACACAACATAGTCGATGTGCAGAGCTGGTGAAGGAGGCCTCTGCAGCTCTCAGGGTCATGACCTTTGATGATGATGTCCGAGTTACGTTTGGGAATGCTCATGAACATGCCAAGAGTATTGTTCTTGAGAACAAGGGACTGAATGTCTTAATTGAGGCTGCAAAAGGTAAGAGGGGGTTATATTTATAACTTAAACTACCATGTTTTTTTCTTAATCAGATTCTGATCTCATGATTGTAACTTCTTTATTTTTCACATTCCTCCCTCACAGCTCACCCTAATAATTCTTCTGTTCTGGCTGAGCTCTGTGCAACCTTGTCCCGTCTGGCTGTGAGGAATGAGTTCTGTCAAGACATCTGTGACATAGGAGGATTGAAATTCATGATGACGCTGCTCGCAGACAGCTATGAGACAGCGGTATTGTACAAAAACACAAGGGGCACAAACTGATTCAACTTCCATGTTCCGCTCACTGAACTTGTTTTCCTCTTGCAGGAGTTGGTTCGGCAGGTCATGAACGCAATAAAAGCTGTAGCAGGAAACGACGATGTAAAAGATGCTGTTGTTAATGCAGGAGGAGTCCAGCTCATTGTTATCGCCATGAACAGACACATAAGCAACTCAGCTGTGAGTCTAATGTCATACTTATGGATTTGATAGATAATTAACCGTAGCCCCAGTAAATACATTTTTAATCATAGATTGTTTTTTGTTGTGTAAAAATACATATAAATCTGCAATAAAAAAAAATGTTTTTCTGTAGGTGTGTGAAAGTAGCTGTGCGTGCCTCGCTGTTCTTGCTTTGCGTAAACCAGACAACTGTCAAGCCATCATGGAGAATGGAGGTGCCTTGGCTGCGGTGGAGGCCATGAAGGTTCATACAAATGCTGTTAATGTGCAGGTAATATGCTCTCATTAATTGATATGCTCACTTGAAAGAGGCCCTGTGACTTTGTGCTAAGTCTATCTCTGTTTCCTTTCTTTATGATCAGAAACAGGCTTGTAATCTGCTGAGAAACTTGGTTTCACGCATGGAACACTACACAAAACCAATCCTGGAGATGGGAGCGGAGGCTCTGATTATTCAGGCAATACAAAACCATCAGGACTGTGGTGATCTGGGTAAAGCAGCCCTCAGAGATCTGGGATGCCATGTGGAGCTGCGAGAGCTGTGGACTGGCAAACATGGCAGCCTTAAAGACTGAGAGAAGAGGAGAGCATCATTGAACACCTCCACTCTGACAATTAGTTTACCTGAAATAAATTTTTAAGAAGGAATCATGTCAGAATCATGGTATATATATAGCAAACAGATACACCTACCTAGCTAGACACATTTGTACGGACTAGTCATTGTAGAAAATGCTTGTGAGCAATGCGAACAACCAAGTCAACAGTTCCACACCCATTGCTATTAATATATATATATATATATATATATATATATCTCTCTATCTTACATTTTCCAGTCCTTTTTCTGTTTTCGATTGAAAGGAAAATGCCATTGTAGTCCTGATGTACTTGTCTTGTTTGCTATTAATATTTTGTTCAAATTTTATGAATGCATTATTCATTTTCAGAAAGTTGTGTTATGTGTAAACATTACCAAACAATGGGTAAACAAATGTATTTGCTGCAATGCAAATAGTTTAACTGCATTGTTTTGGGCAGATTGCATTCCCATGTTGACAGAAACTTTGAAATGTATTTATTGCCTTCAGTGTGCACTATAACAAAACATTTCCTTTTTTTTGGTTTTATGTTTGTTTATGCATTCTTACTGTGTAAAACTGAAGTCTCTGATATTTAGACCAATCAGGGAGGACTTTGTATTCTGCATGACTATGATAAAACTCAACCTTTACATTACTGTGTGGCTGTGTGTATATCATGATTGGTTGTACCTGGGTCTAAATTTACTTCTAGTGTATTTTTTATAATCATTAGTTATCTATCTAAAAAATATGAACGCAAGATCAAAACATGTTAAAAGGGTAGTTCACCCAAAAATGAAAATTCACTCATTATCTACTCTACTTTGCAGATGGAGGGGTGGGAGTTTTGGAGTTTCAGGGGTAAACAGCGTTGCAGCCAAATCCAATCCAATAGAAGTAACTGGGGATCGATTTTTCCAAACGTATAAAAAACAAGTGTCTGTTAGTTCGACTCGAAACGAGGACATTAAACCATGTTTTAGTCTGAATGTCCGTTGTGATCCATGGATGAACGCGGCTCTGGAGGAGGATATCAGAGGAAACATTGTGCAAATGATGCCATTTCGAGTCGAATGTTAATGTCGGGGCTTACGGACACTTGGGTGACACCTCAGGGGCAGTGTGGAGGCATCTTGTTTTTTTTCTGCTTTTTTATACGTTTGAAAAGTAGGTCCACTGTGTTGGATTTGGCTGCAACACTGTTTACCCCTGAAACCCCAGAAGTGTTTTGTGAACTCAAACACTTCACCCCTCCATCAGCATAGTGGCAAGTAGATAATGACTGGATTTTCATTTTTGGGTGAACTATCCCTTAAAGGTGATTATTTTAAACACGCTACTAACATGTAAAATAACAGTAAACAATAATCTTTTAACCAAAACCATTTCGCAAACTAAACCAAAAGATATAACCACAACATAAATACATGATCTTTTAGACTCTGGGGAGTTTCCTGTTCACGCCCCTGTGAGCGACCTATCCAGGCACGCCTCCCCTCAGACTCCATTTCCCACAATGCCTCGGCGCTTGTCCTTGTCGGACCTCAGTGTGGCGGAGCTAACGTTCAGCGGTGACAGCAGCTGTTGGAGCAGCATGGACGATGCCAGTCCCCCGGAGTCTGTGTTGGGCCAACGAATCTCCTACGTGTTTAGAAGAAGCAGCGTTTAACGACAGGAGACATTGTTTTATTTTTATTTTTAATGGCGACTCAGCTGAATTTCTAGACTAATAATAACGTTAGTGTAGCGGGGAAGCTAACAGCTAGCTAACGTTACTTAACCTGGAATTTGGCTCACTTAAGAACAAGAACCTGCTAACCAGTCTATCTGGAATAACTCTGGATCTCTAAGCAGCAGGAAACCCCAGGTGTCTGAGCTGGTGTCAGACTGGGTGAGGTAAGAGAAGCAGCGACAGATCACTGTGTGTTTGTTTGTGAGTGGGTAAGTTTGGTCAGGTCTGGTGCTGAGAGAAGCCTGGAGACTGTTTGATCATTGATGAATGTGCAATTCTTTACTGAACTGTAACCTTGCTCTTATACCGTGTCCGGTTTAATGCACATAACGTGACTTACAATCCAAGTACAAGCAATAATATTACAAGGTAAACGATACAAGGAAACAAGGCTGTTACAAAACCATTACTTAACAATAACAAAAAAACAGTCAAACGACCATGAGGTGGATCTTATGTCCTTCATTTCAACAGCAGTAATGAGTTCTGTCCTAGTAAATCGACAGTAAATGTATTATTTAACTCATTTATTAAACATCATTGTTAAATGTGATGGTTTGCTTCCTCTCTCTTTCTTGTCATGATAAATAAAACCTGTTGGTATATAAATATATATTGAAGATCTCATCCTGAGCATCGTTTCCTCATTCTCTCTTAATTAAATTAATTTATTGACAAAATAATCCAAACAACACACAAATGATGGTTGGATCCGACCTCAAAATGCATTATAAGCCTCTCAAATGCAGCATTTCTTGTGTAGCTCTTCATTAATAATGAATTGGTTAGTCATTTTATTATGTTACTCATCTTGTATCTCCTCTAGAGCTGGGCAATAAAACATTATCATCTAGAATGGCACTCTCACCCAAAAGTCCCCTTATGAAACCAAATCCACTACATCTGGATTTTAATTTTGATCTGCACGAAGTTGCACACGCTCACAAGTATCAGCCCCTGAAACACTCGTGCCTTTCTTCACCAAGATCTATAAATGATTATCTGAGAAATCAAGGAAAGTTTTGAAAAACTATAGATCTAGCGAATTATAAAAAAAAGTGATACAATAAATCCCTACATCCTCCTTCTGATTGGGATCTGCATTCAAATGTTATTGTTTCTACCCTGACCAATACTATGTCCTTCCACCAAGTTTTATAGTAATCCACCCTTTACATTTGTGTAATCTTGCTCATAAAACCATCAAACCAACAAATAGACAGGGGTGAAAAGATAGACGGGGGTGAATGTATTGTTTTGTGTCACTTATAGGCTGCATCCTAAATGTCTTGGAGAGGAAATAGTATCATGTATGGTTAGGGTGTTGTGTCAGTCAGCTGAGTTCTTGGAACAAAGGACAAACCCAGTTAACCCAGAGTAGAGCGAAAGGTCACCATAGAATTCAGGTGATCTCAGGATCAACTTGTGCAAGACATGAATAGACAATGGGCTCACATGCTAGACAGTGGGTGCACCGTGAAGTTGATGTTGAGCTGTAACCTAGATTGAAATGTCTGCTGTAAGCATAAACTAAGAAGTTATTAAGTAAATTTCCATTCCAATACCAATATAAAAAACGTCAAATATTTGTTGATATAATGCTTATATATCGGACAAGCACAGTGAGGAGGTATAACGCATAATTAATCGACCACATATCTGTAAAAAATTGTCGACTGACATAAATGTTTTTTATCTTGATATAATTTTTGGACATATTGCCCAACACACACATGTTATTGGTGACGGTCAGTTATTATTGATACTAACACATTCTGAAACATCCCAGTTTCCTGGTACACTGGTGTTTTACTAATGGTCATTATGTAACCCAGTTGAAAGGACACGTTGGTCACAGTAGTTTCTTAAAACAACAAGTCAGTACACAAGAAGACATTGCTGTGTATGTATCACTTTTAATCCACAGGGACGCTGTGTGTCTAGCATGGGAATGTGCTGTTGAATAACAGATGACATGCGAGGCGACCAATCAGAGCTGGCAGTCAAGAACAAGGAACTGTAAAATGATATGCAGGGGAAAGGGGGCTGTGGGGAGGGGTGAGGGATGGATTGTGGGTGAGAACAGTGGGTGAGGTGAAAGGGGTCTAAATGGTCATTTGAGGATCTGGCTTGAAGCCCTATTGTACCTATGCCAATATTGGTTGCCCTTGACAACATGGCTTTTCCGCAGACTCCCCGTTTGCTCTCTTGTCTCTCGCCTATCTCCCCCATCTCACTTTGATTGATTCTCCTCACTGTTCACTTCCTTGAACTCTGGGATTTCTGAGTGGATCTTTTCCCAATAACATGTGATTATTTAACTTAGTGAAGTATTAAAACTATGGATGACATAATTTCATGGATGCACATTGAATCATTTTTGTAAACACCTAAAGGCTTATTTATCCCTTTTCACAAGCACATATATCAAACAGTTTATGTGTTAAGGTCACAGTAATGTCAGTTTACTGGATTATAATGTACAATATTATGATATTAAACAGTTAGATAACATTTTTTATTGTTTGACTATGTGGCAGACATAAACCGAGTCTGGAAAACGCTGCTTTATAAACTCAATCTCAAACAAATGTATTTCTTCCCACACAAAATTCCGAACACAGATTCAGTTGTTTACATTGTTTATTTGTTACAAAATGATGAATTAAAAAAGTAAATGGTATGTTAATCGGGCATGTCGAATATTATTGCCGCTCTAATTGTGACTGTGATTTAAAGTTGGTTGGTTTGAACAGTGACTGATTGTGAAACGGTTTTTGGGGCGGTTTATTTAACATTGAACCAGAGAGCCCATTGTGGTTAAAGGTTACATGAATAGCTGATTTGTCTGATAAAATGATTAGCTCATTGAAAAACAGAGTAGACATCTTTTTGTTTTGCCAGGGTAATGACATTGCCCTGGGTGTTGCTCTTGCTCAGAGACTGTTGTGATTGTACAAAGAAGTGGTAACACTGTAATCTGATATTTTAGCGAGGGAGACTCTTCAATGGTGTTCTTGTAGTTTTTGTTTGCTGCTCAGATGACCTTTATAGCTGTGGTAGTCGGTTACTGTATGGTAACTGGATTATTCTCCAGGTAACCATTTACTCAAGGTGGGTATTTACACTTTCTTGTTGAAGGATAACTTACTTGCTGACATGACACAGATGAAGTCAGCAGAGAAATGCAATGTAACAAAAACTAGATCAGATTTCTTGGTGCACAAGAAAACACGAGGAAGCTGCTCCAGAGTTTAAATTCAAATGATCTTGTTTTGTAGACGATGCTTGCAGTTTATTTTAGTCATACTTGACTTAATGGCCTTAAAGGTTCAAGAGTCAAAACCAAGCCACCGGAATGTCTTGCTCAACTTCAAATTGTATATAAATGGACTGTTGATCCTCATTTAGGTCTCTCCTTGTCAACTGTGTAGCTCTCAGTGCCTGGTGTCGCCGCCCGTCCTGTGGTTGAATTCATGAGCGCGCTCAGTGACAGCTGTGCGTAGTCCTCGGGAATGGGGAATGGAGTCCAGGAACAACGGGCATCTCTTACACAAGGAGAAGTGCTGCCGCTGGCTTCCTCCAGTCAGTCAGAAGTGAGCTAACGTTTTACTTTACACTCTAAGAAAAATATCCACCTGATAAGAAAGTTCACATTTCATTTTTTTGCATTGTAATTTAATTTGTGAATTGGACTGAGCTGCTCAATTAACAAAATCCAATTGAAAAGCCAGCTCAATGATCAACAGCATATCAAACACGTTTGTGCATGTGAGGATTCAGTGTCACAGGATTCACTCTGTTCGTGTTGGTGACCCCTTAAAGCAATTCCTCCATCTGTGAGCAGGGCCTGATGCACACTCGGACTATCCTCAACTCGCTCTTCTCAGGGGCTTTAGCAGGAGCTTTGGCCAAGACCGCTGTCGCCCCATTGGACAGGACTAAAATCATCTTCCAAGGTAAGTTGGACGCACGGTTGAGCTAAAACCGTTTTAAGGTTACAAACGACCCAAATTAAATTCTATGGATTGTGTTTTCGTTGTTCTACAATAAGTGGACTGTTAAACCCTGTGTATTTAATTTATATTGTACGTTGTTTTGTTTTTCAGTGTCGTCAGCACGATTCTCTGCCAAGGTACGTTTGGTTTAAGGAACATTTTATGTCAGAGGCTTATTAAAACAATTTACTGCTTCTTAGTCACATGCAATAAATTGATTCACATCCACTGTAGTTAACTTAGTTTCTTAATTTAATTAATTAACTGATCAAAAGAACTTGCAGACACATACATACAGATTTGTGCCATAAACAATCCTAGATTATTATCCGCTCCATCTAAGTAAGAATGTAAAGTATGTGTTTATGTGTACACACTGACAGGAGGCATACAGGCTGATATACCGCACCTACCTAAAGGATGGCTTCTTCAGTCTGTGGAGGGGGAACTCTGCCACCATGGTGCGAGTCATCCCATACGCTGCCATCCAGTTCTGTGCTCATGAGCAGTACAAGAGGCAGCTGGGAAGCTACTATGGCTTTCAGGGCAAGTAAGTGTCAGTTCATACCGGGAGATTTACTTCTTGTTCTTCCGAGTTGGTCTCTGGTTTAAACGTGTATGCCTGGATTACTCCAATATTACCACCTGTAATAGTGTGACAAACAGTATCTAGCAAAGGAGAAAACAAGCAGTGTGATTGATGAGCAGCATCAGGGCTACAGGCGAGCAGCTGGGGGGTGGGTGGAGATTGAGGTGGGGCATATTTATAGATCCGCAAACACTAAACCTGTTAATGGTGTAGAGTTCAAGGGAAAGACTGTAAACCTGTAATCTTGAGAAACTGATGAGTTTTTAGGGATTTAATCAATGTTCATGTTTTTCAAGATTTTCTACATGTTGTCTGAAGCATAAAAAACTCAACATTGACGCACATTTGCTGTTTCAGAGTCCTGCCTCCGTTACCAAGGTTACTGGCCGGATCTATGGCTGGTACAACGGCGGCCATGCTGACCTATCCTCTGGACATGGTGCGAGCTAGGATGGCCGTAACACCAAAGGAAATGTAACTATATGGAACAGCTAAAACCCGTCAACAACAAAGAATTAAGCTGAGATAAAATGTGTTCAGTATAACTTTAGAAAATCATCACAACATAAATTATTGTGAAATTTCAAATGTGTTAGGGGTTATGTTCTTTTCACTGACACTGATGACTTTAAAAAAACAAAACATAACTGAAGTGGGTGAAACCTCCAAAATATCTCACTCAAACTGTTTTTTTGTTGCACAACACCTCGCCCAATTTTATCCAACTGCAATAAACAATTCTCAAACTTTGTTTTTGTATCCTCTGTTTTAGGTACAGTAATATCCTGCATGTGTTTGTGCGGATTTCTCGAGAAGAGGGCCTGAAGACGCTGTATCGAGGTTTTGCACCCACCATACTGGGTGTAGTTCCCTATGCTGGCCTCAGCTTCTTTACCTATGAGACACTGAAGAAGCTACATGCTGGTAATGCACCAACACTAACTCCATTTATCTACTATCCCTTAAGCTGCATTCTCTGGAGTTTTTACTAGGGGGCTGGCAGGAGAAACTCCAGGAAAATCTCTGCAGCCTCTTGTTTGGACATTTGCGTTCTCACATAAAGCCCCTCCGGATAATATCAAGAGATTATCCGGTGTCTGAAAGCGGCTTGAATGTTTATGTTGCATATGTGAATTTAAAAAAATTGAATTGCACTCCTTTACAACGTCCTCTCCCGTGTAGAACGCAGCGGCCGCCCCTACCCCTACTCGTACGAGCGCCTGGCGTTTGGAGCCTGTGCGGGTCTCATTGGCCAGTCGGCGTCTTACCCTCTGGATGTGGTACGACGGCGCATGCAGACTGCGGGAGTCACCGGTCACACATATGGCACCATCCTGGGCACCATGAGGGAGATCGTGTCTGAGGAGGGGGTCATCCGCGGACTCTACAAAGGTCTCAGCATGAACTGGGTGAAGGGGCCTGTTGCAGTGGGGATCAGCTTTACGACGTTTGACCTTACTCAGATTCTCCTGAGGAAGCTGCATCAGATGGGCTACACGTCTCGATAATAGCATATCGACTGATATGAAAAGAATTATAGTGATAATGTTTTTTTCCATATCGCCCAGCCCGACGTGGTACTGTGTACCTGTACACACTGTTGTCGTGTACATCTAAGTGCAATATGCTCAGTGATTTTATGTGTGTGGGTGCTGATAGGTTATTACGCTCTGTGCCCCTTGTGGACCAGGCCTGTGAGTGTATTTATCGATCAGAGAGTTCAGAGGTACACACACACACACACACACACACACACACACACACACACACACACACACACACACACACACACACACACACTGATAACTCAACTGCCTTGTGTGTCCGCTTCCAACCGACACCCTCAAATGCAATGCAGGCTGCCACTCATTTCCTACTGACTTTTAACATCCATTTGGTTTGATAAGAGTAAATTGTGCCCTCTTGAGATTTGTTTTGATTTGTGTACATTTGTTTTATGGAATTATACCAAAGGTTAGGATGTGAGCTAGCTTCAAGATTATATGATCTTAGTGATGTTAGTGCATATGAGCATAAAAGAGATAAAACCTTGCCCAGCACAGAGGTAACAGCATCTTTACTGCCAGGGCACAGTGAGTTATGGTTTGAGTTGAAGTTGTTTAAATCTCCGAGTCAAGTATCTTTAATGTAAAACTTTAATGTGAAACTTAATTTGCAGACTTTTAGTTGGAGTTAAGCTTCTGCACTGACATCAGACATCTATATTTAATGCCAGTGCCAAAAGTTATAACATTTAAAAAGTGCCCTATTATTACCTCTGCCAAGAAAGTTATGTTTTCATCCCTCTCCGTTTGTTTATTTGTTGGTTGGTTTCTTTGTTTGTTTGTTAGTAGCAGGATTACACTAAAACTACTGAACTAAAGAACCATTCAATGTTGGTTTGAATCCTGACAAAGAGGCGGATCCAGGAACTGTTTTAAATCACTTTCCTAAACATTGCGAGAAAGGACTTTTGCTGACATTTTCACCTTTTTTCCAGGGAATACGACATGGATCTTGATGGGGGGAAAAAAAAATATTTAGGGTGACTGATAAATGGAAATCCAGATTAAAATGTAGTTTCAAATGGGGGTAGGTTTTTTTCTGCCCCTGTATGTTAATACATTTTGGCCAAATGCTGACAAAGAGGCAGATACAGGAATTATCCCTTGGCTGAGCTATGTGCTTAACTGAGTGCCATTCTAGTTTAGTTAGTTTTTATTGATCATATCATAGACTTACATTTTTTTTCAAAAGTGATTGACAGTTTTGTTGTCTCACTTATCAATACATGTTGCTCTGTTCAGTATGTGAGCTAAGAATAACTGACATGCAGTCTGAAGTAATGCACATCAGACAGTTTGATGGGTCATTTTACAGACCTGTGATCAGCAGTGAAGGAGGAACACGTGTACAGTCTAATGTGATCTGATACAACTCCCCTGCAGAGAATACATAAAGTTTACAATTTCTCAATATTGTTGTAGCACTGTAAGAGGTATTTCTTCTAATCCTTGGTGTTTGTTGATATTGTTTCAGATTAATTAACAGGTGATAACATTGGAGTTCCGTATACCGTATGCAAATGTTGTCTGAAGCATCTATCGCTTGATGAATTTGCTGCCATTTCAAGCTTGTTTTGTGTAAATCTTGACAAGACACTGGTTCAGATTTTAACTGGTCATCGAAATAATAACTTGTGCTTTGTGTGGACTCGCAGTGTAGATCGGTATTTGCTACTGGACTGAAAACCTGACTGGAAATATGCACACACACAGTGAAGAGCATAAGTATAATTCAGTACATTTCAATGTTCTCTTTATTGTACACTTTGTTTTTTTGTGTGTACGTGAGTTTCAGCAGTATTGATGCCGGCCTCCAGTCATTAGCAGTGTCAATAGTTTCTATACTTAGACCTTAACCACTGAGGCAGTGTGTTTGAGCCAAGTGGAGCAGAGGTCAGGACGTTTAAAGCAGAAAGTTTATCTTTAAAACACTTAACATTTAGTTTAAGAAATAAAAAAATCAATACATGATAAATACAAAATATGTTTAACTCTTAAATAAAATATAAGATCACTTTTATTATTCATTATTCCTAAAAGTCACCAGAGAAACTACCATAATAGTTAGTCCAGAGTAATGCCTTAACATTGCTAACCGCCATACACATACCTCAGAATATGATCTTTTAAAATACGTTTTGAAAAAAATATTTGTGTTTGCACATATTTAATCAGCAAATATTGTGTTTTTTTTCCCCCCTTTTTAAAAAGTTGAATCACCTTAAAGATATGTTTTAAAAAATTGAAGCTGGTACCAGAATGATTCTTGCCATGTCAAGTTTCTAAAACTAATGTTGTGAAAAATAGTCAGAAATTAAATAATTAATGCTTAAAATCAGAAACTATTTAACTTTTCAAACCAAGCATTCATCTTCCACCTTTAGTACTTAACAGTTTTCGATACATTCATGTTATAACATTAGAATTTCACACCCATCTCTATTCAGTAGCTCTGTTAACCCCCCCGTTCATTAAACTCACAACCCTCCTCCAAATGCGTCTGTCTGACCAGCTTCCTCTCATCTCTGTTCATTGATGCTGTGATTGTTTTCCTAATTGACCAATGAATCAGGTTTAGGGGAAATGTAGCGTTGAGGTGATGTGTGACACTAACCAGACTGCATCAGCAAACTTTAACGGAAGAGCAGTTGATGCAAGTTTAGTCTTTTGTTATCTTCAGTCGTTACCTTAGGTACCAGGAGGGAGACGGCTTGAAACCTTCACATGTTTTGAACTGATGTTTCCAAGCGTTGGATGGAAAGTATACAGTGACTGAAGCCGAGTGAAGGACAGTTACTGACACTTAAGTGCCTAGTAAGGAATAGTAATGTTTTTACTCTGACTGAGCTACTCCTACTAACCTTTCTGAAGGTTGCTTCCATTTTCTGGCCTTAGGGTGTGAAATTTCTCAAGTATTAAAGAAGCAGCAGGTGGTTTGATTGTTAGACGCCTGTGACTGAATGTAAACTTCAGGTGTAGTTTTCGTATGGGAATTTTGTAAAACCTTAAAAAACTGCCTTGCGTATGGGTGGGATGCGCGATTCTCGGCTCTGGGACTCGAGACAATTTCAACCCTTTTGGAACTGATTTGAGGAATGAGGGAGGATTTAATGTCTATTTGTACCTTGATTTATATGGTATGGCATTAAGAGAATTGTATTGTTAACTCCCCACCTGTAAATCCAAGGAGACAGGTAAACCCATTGATGAAATATACTATTATAGATAGATTCTAACTAACCTAGACAATCATTAAATGCCAAAAAGTTTTACGTTTTGTATTTGTTTCAAAATAAAAGTATGATCTTTGTGAAGGACCTGACAGTGGCTTAATGAGATGAAATACTGACACACTACGACGACAACAAACTGCCAACTTGTCATTTTATTTGCTCCGATCAAAGAAAATTGTTTGTACAATGCAACTGTATTGACATGTTACAGCAGATCATCTTGTGTGTTTTTGATCCAGTGCAGCAGTGATATAATGACTGCCTTGTAAATCCGAGTGGTTTGTGCCAACTGAATGTTAATGTACCTACTAATACCACACCCTGTGTCCAGTCTGTAGTGTTCATGGTCAAACTGTAGGAAAGTTTAGAAATATCAAATTCTTAAATAAAGTGGATGTTGACAACACTTTCTGATTATTTCACTGATTTCCATGGCTCTGAATGGCTTGTGTCTGTGGAGTAGTTTTTTGTATTGGAATTAAACTGTAGATAAATATTCAGTCCTAGACTCAAGGACGCTCATCATTTTAAAAGTGATTGATACATTTTTTTAAACTTTACTTCTGTTGGTGACAAAAAATAAGAAACTACAAAAAGTATGATTCAAGTAAAATGTAATTATATGAAAAAATACATGGTCCAAATATAGATATATCTATCTCTACACAAATTAATTAAAGTAGTAGTTTTTGTATTTATATACAAATATCGAAATTAATCTATAATTTATGTATGAAAATATAGAAAGTTATAAATACAAATCAGTGAATCAGTGAGGACACATAATATTATATTATTTATTTGTTGTCTGTCAATCCATTGTAGCTTTTTTAAATGTGTTTTTCATTGATCGTGCACATTCTTAATTGCCTTTGTGCACACTGGACACATGTGTAGTGACAATGGATGACCAGTGGAGGACGCTCCATCCTCACGAATGATTGAAGCGCTCCGGCTGTAGTTTCTCACGTGGCCGGCAGGTGGCGCTGCAGCCCCGCTCTGAGTGGTGAGCTGGGTCAGAAGCTGCTCAGGCCTGAGGCCCAGCGGCGCTTTGAACTTGACCGTGAACGTAACACGTGAAACTGAGCGAGAAACTGAAGAAGGAAACAAACCAACCATCAAAACCAGTTTATTTAACAGGATGATAGTATTAAATCAAAGAGCGTGTCTGAGACCAGATTTAGATCAATCTAGATTTAGAGAAAATAAAACATGAGTATTTGTAACATACTGACGTCTGAGAAATATTTTTGGTCTGGCTCAGGTTTTTGTGCTTTAACAGGACAGAAACCTATGAGCAGATTCTTTGTGCAAAGATTTCTGGGAATGTGGGAGGAAAAAATGAGCAGAGGAAGAAAGAAGCTGAGGGGAAGATAGAGGACTAATTAGAGAGAGAGAAGGAGGGAGGGATGGAGGCTGTCAGAGGATGTGGTTGCTATAGATACTTGGCAAGATGCCAGGCGGAGGCAGAGCCAATTTGCATCTATTCAGATGAGCTCTCTCTCTCTCTCTTCTCTCTCTCTCTCTCTCTCTCTCTCTCTCTCTCTCTCTCTCTCTCTCCCTCTCTGTTGTTTCTTTCTTTGAAATTTCTTCCATTTATATTCAATTTATCCTCAAAAACTTAATTTCCTGGTAACGCTTAATGCAAAACCCAGTGAGAAGTGATTTAGAAACAATCTTTATCATATATTGTCATATATCTATAATTATTTTTATATTATTATTAAATATAGTATATTTATTTCACATTCACATTGCCATAAAAAAAATTTCTATTTTGAATTATAGGCATTTTGCCTTCCTTTCTTTTCTTTTCATTCCCATTCTATTCCATTCCTTTCCTTTCCTTTTCTTCCTTTATTTTCCCTTTCATTTCCTTTTATTTTCTTTTAAGCCATGCTCGATATTATATGATTGAATAAGTGGAAAAACTATTTGGGTTTTCTTCTTTGTATACATAATCATACAATAGATTAAAATGTATCTTTTCCTGTAATAAAATACAGAGAACACAATTCTGTAAAACCGTCCTCTACAGGCCTGTGGACAGTTTCTTATTGTTTCCCCTCAGATTCAGCTTCAAAAACAAAATGCAGCATTTGTTTGATATAAAAAAAACCTCTGATATGAAAAGGGCAGCCTCTTTGTTACAGTTTTGCTTTAATATTGAAAAGTGGGTTAGGGTTGATGGACAGCACTAATTATCCTTCTCTGAGGAGTCTGGGCTGTACAGTAGATTAGTCAGCTGCTGGGCCTGTTTCTCTACATTTTCAATTATCATAGTATTTCTGATTTGTGTAAGAAAACGGATCTCGACCATGAAAAAAACTAAAAACAAATCGAAATTCAACAAACATAAAAGCCTCCGTGAAAGGGCTCTAACAACGGAAAAGACTCAAACCTGATAAGTCAATACATTTATTTAAATATGTTTATTGTGTAGTAAGATTCTTATTGTAAAGATTATTTCTTGTGTAACTCTATGTTGTTTTTTCAGTAAATAAAAATGTCACTGCTGTTTCCACACTGCAACAATCCCACTGCAGCACCAAAATAATTTCACAGAGGTAACTTGTGTAAAACCAGGATGATAAATATGAGAGCATTGTGTTGCAGTTAAGAGCTTCAATATCTTTTATTAAGACTGAATAAATTTACTGAAAATAAACGTTTAAGTCAATGTTCTCTTTATTGACCACACACACACACACACCCACACACATATATTCATTCAAGGTATACACATAAAGTTTTACAGCAATAAAAATGATTTGAATGACAGAAAAAGCGTCGGATATTTGAGTGACTCAACCTTAACATCAAGAGTTAGAAGTGACAGATCTTTAAAAGAAAATAAACCTGAATGGATGTATTTTACAGTCTGAGTCATATATCACAATTAATAAATAAAACACACTTTTTAGTTGAATTATTATATATCTTTAATATATTAAATTTTAACCCACCCAAGACATGAATTGTTTAACAATAAAAATCCAATTCAAGGCACAGCTGGTGGAAAAACACAATCTGTATCCAGCGTTACAATTCTCTCTTTGTTGGTGTCGTTTCTTTAAATATAGTCCAGACCGAATGTACAAAAAACAGAAATATAAGATTGTTTTAATCCAGTCTGGCCAGAAATCATTTTCAGAAGTGGTTTTTCCGCCAGCCAGTAATTTTCCACTGCTCCATCAATCTGCAAGGAGAAGAGAAAACAGAGGAAATTAGTGACAGAACTGGGACACAGGGAAAAAAACATATGAAAATTGTCCTATTTTATGAAGCCAGAACCATAAAGAACATTGACGCTGCCTGAAATGTAACTGCACACCAGCTGTGAGGGGAGGGGTCTGTCCTGCTGCACGACTGAAACAGCAGATTTAGACTCAAACGGAAAGAAGAAAGTTGTGCGGTTGATGGTTAATGTGAGTAGAGATGCAGGAGAGGCTGCCGGTGACAACTAAAATCTGTCTGTGTTTGAGTCCACACGTTCACCTCTGACCCCTGAAGTCTGGAGCATCAAGAGGACACACAGTTGAAAGGGGACCCCCGCAATTATGCCTGAGGGGTAACACACACACACACACACACAGACGGTTCTGCTGCTTGGTTTTGCACCGTCATGACTGAACAAGATTAGGATCTGACTAGCAGAGATAAAGCGTTTAATCCTAATTTGTCCAGACTTTAATCTCGATTAGACGTTAAAACCGTCAGCGACAAGAGACCAGATCCACTCCTCTTTGTGTTTATAGATTTTTAGTTATTCTTTAAAAAAAAAAAAACGAAAGCCACTCAGGGCTCATGGGTTTGAACGACCAGTTTCCCTTTAATTCTCCAAAGGTGCAGACTGATGGACGGTGAAAATCAAGGTGTGTGTTGTGTGTTGTGTGAAGGAGGATGTAGGAGGGTTATGATTGAGGAGAGCGCTGCTAGACAATTGTCCCTGGATACATGAAGTGTTTCAGACATTGGGCAATTATGAGGGGCCTTCCCGAGCCTGTAGAGCTCTCCAGGGCTCTTCTCCCGCCCACGCTGTCCCAACACCCGGCTGATGTTTGCACATGGGGCGACATGACCCTGTCTCTAAACTGTGCACACTGACAGGTACAGTGAAGAGTTTGATACCAATAAATATATATACGTTCTGACTCCTGTTTCAGTAAATGCATGAGAGAGGAGGATAAAGGTCTGTTGAAATGATGAAGACAAAATTAAGAAACAGAGGAGGTCAGAGGAGGTGGATGGATCGTTTCCAATCATGACTGCAGTCTAACAAATTATTTCTCCACTGAGTTCTGTCTTACTTTCTCACATAATCATGTAAAACTGCAGGATTTAATATCTTTGGCAGAATCTTCTTCCTTTTCCTCGTAAATAAATCAATATCATCCTTGATGGATCGATCAATTTCTCACTGTGGGAACACACACAGCCAAACCTTTTTATAGCATAATTTTGCTTATAAAGAAACTTTAAGTAACTGCTGTTACTTTTGAACTTTACAACATCTCCAATACACACACACACACACACACACACACACACACACACACACACACACACACACACACACACACACACACACACACACACACACACACACACACACACATGCACGCACGAAATACATGGTCCGCCAAATTCCTCTTCCTCTCTTCTACTGGACAAGGTCTTTAGATGATATTCTCATGGAAACGAGGTAAATCTTTTTCCACGGATCAAGAAGGCACAGCAGAGAAAGTGTTGTGTGTGTGTGTGTGTGTGTGTGAAAGAGTTGCCAAAGTAAGAGAGGCGTAAATACAGAAAAAGTTTGAATTTGTAAGCATGAGGAGGGTGTGTGTGTGGGGTGGTGGGGTCTACCGGACTTTCTCCCTCCGTTTCTCTTCTTTCTGTATTTAACCCCCACTCCTTAACACACAGACACACACACACACACACACACACACACACCCTTATGCTGACATTGTGTCCGTCCAACAAAGACGTCCCCACGGTCCCCTCATTATAAATACATGTCATTGGATCACAGCTCGTCTGAATCCCTGAGTCTGCTGCGCTCTAAGTGGCCGTGACTGAGCCCTGAATGGGTGGCCGAGCGACAGCTATACCAACAGTGTGTGTGTGTGTGTGTGTGTGTGTGTGTGTGTGTGTGTGTGTGTGTGTGTGTGTGTGTGTGTGTGTGTGCGTGTGTGTGTGTGCGTGTGTGTGTGTGTGTGTGCGCACAGAAACGACCACAGCTTCCCAGCCTATGGGAATGAAAGCTTCACAGCGGGACGAGGTCAGAGGTCAGGCCGTCTGTTACATACACATGTACACACTCATACACACACGCAGTTTACTGTACATTTGATAAAGTGATGCAGAGAATAAACGATAAAGTTATGATTAAACTGGTTTGAATTCAGTTGAAGAGCATCGACAGTTAAACTGCCGCATTTGGGAAGCAGGTTTGCTTTAAATCTGGGGCAATAAGTTTCCTGCTGCCTCGACAACTCAGCTGTGTGTGTGTGTGTGTGTGTGTGTGTGTGTGTGTGTGTGTGTGTGTGTGTGTGTGTGTGTGTGTTAAAAGAGCTCATCCTATCTCATTTTGCAGGGGAAATGCGAAAGTCTCTATATCCCACTGGAACCACAATCCAGGACACAGTATCACACTCCTTCTCTCTCTCTCTCTCTCTCTCTCTCTCTCTCTCTCTCTCTCTCTCTCTCTCGGCTTCTATTTCTGAGTCAAAGCTCGTTTTTTTCTCCGCGGGTCTATATCAAACTTTTCCTCATTCTACTTTCGCTGCTCGAGTTTTGAGCCCACAGAGATGTGACTCGACCAGAAATCAGTAATTAAAGGACAACTATATTCACCAGCAGGTTTCACAAACATCCATACTCATAAATAATCTTGCTCTCGGGTTGTCGCTGTAATTGTGTGAAATAAAAAAAAGAAAAGAAAAAGGCGCTTTGTTCCCTGATTTCATTGTACAAGTGAATGACAAGTGATTGGTGAGTGTGTGATGCACACTGGGCTCATTAATGCAACAACGCCAACAATGAGCCAGATGAAGAGGCGGCGGTTGCCCATGCTAATCATGTCTGCTGGCCCGCCACCTTCCAGCACATTCGCCTATATATACAGTACTCCTCCCCCTCACGAAACGAGGACCCCCGAATAGCTGTCCACACACATGGCCTGATGGGAAACGGGAGCAGGAGCAAG
This sequence comes from Hippoglossus stenolepis, assembly GCF_022539355.2. Classification (NCBI taxonomy): domain Eukaryota; kingdom Metazoa; phylum Chordata; class Actinopteri; order Pleuronectiformes; family Pleuronectidae; genus Hippoglossus; species Hippoglossus stenolepis. The sequence goes on from NC_061493.1 coordinate 11,781,389, forward strand.
ATAGGCGCCTATAACAATGTCTCAGCTGCATCTCTGTGTCTTTAGTTTATCATTCTACAGAGTAGCTTGGGTGTCAGGAGGGATTTCAATGGAAGGAGAATAAAATTAAATACATTTCCAGTTAAATGACAGTCAAAGAAATAAGGGCTGTTTCTTGAAACAGTAAGGCTCAACATTTATTAAAGATGAATTACTTTAAGTTGAGTTTAGATATATTTTTTGTATGAAAATCACATTTTTCACAACCTAAATTAATCTAAAATTCCCTTTTATGAGGAAACTACTTTAGTTATCAAAAAAAATAAACATCAATTATTCACCATTGCATGTTGTGAAATAGTTAATTATCAAAGTTTTGCTAAGCAATCATTTAAAGTACAAACAACAAAGTCAGTAGTTCATTGTGCAATAATGGTTATTAAAATAATGGTTAAAACCATTTATTTAGGTGGAAGATTGCTGATACACATAGCAGGCATACATCTCATGTGTAGGTAATCTTATTCAAAGAGTTGTATTTATATAGACTTTATACAAAGTCAGTAATGTCTGTGTAAAGTGACTGAAGTGGAGGACCAACACCAAAAGGAAACGTCCCGTTCAATGAGAGATCTGAGACAAGAGGACTAAAGTGACTGAAAGACAAAAAACACGAGTAGAAATGGTGAAATGGAAAATAACGGAGAGCATGCGAGATAAAAACGAGAGGGTGACGGACAAAGAAGCGTGTGAGAGAGACATGAATCACAAAAAGTGTCAATGCCAGGCTTCCTTTAGGCATGAGTGAGAAACTATGAGGCCTGGTGGTGTGTGAATGAAACACACACACACACACACACACACACACACACCCCACTGAGTCAGAGCCTGTGCCAGTGAGACAGGTCTATGGGTCTATTGAGGGGACGTGGAGGGAGCTGTCCCTTTCTGTCGAGCTAATGAAGCCTGCACCCACCAGCATAAAGGAGTGGAGAGAGTTAGCACTGCGCTCCTTCATCCATTCACTCACTTCCTGCCTTTACACAGCTCCTGATGAGGTAATGCTCCCTCCCTTAAAGGGATACCGTGAGTAACGCACCTTTACGCACGCACGTTAAATGTTGTATATATGAAGTACATGGTTACATTTTTCAATATATGACCAGACCAAATATATTTATATTGTGAAAAAAGTGTAAACAAATGTAATGCTGTCAGCCACCACTCAGGTAAAACCTAAAGAAAAGACAGTTCTGGAGATTCCCTCATCGTATATGTGGATTTTTAAATAATTCATTCAATGTTAGTTCGAGTGTCACCACATTCATCAGGAGCGGATCCAGGGGTGGGGCCAGGGGGGCACTGGCCTCAACTGCAATCTGATTGGCCCTTGAAGTGCCACTCTCCTGTTAGTAATCCTTTTTTTTTTTTAATAAACTAGTCACTTACAAACACTACAAAAAAAATACATATGAGAATTTGTTAAGAATTTTATTTCCTGAGCTTTTCTTAAATCACACAGTGTGCTTGAGCAAAAATATATTCACTGATGTGTGGCTTTGTTCAAAGCTACAGAGCTAACAGCAAACAAGGAAGGACTGTAATGTGCACCTTACTGACTCAGGGACTGTACATGGAGGTTGGACATATAATTGGCCCCTCTGTGTAAAGTTTGGCCCCTTTATGGCCCCTGATTTATAGAAAAATCCCAGATCCTCCGAGATTTATCCCTTCAGATTGAAGAGAACTCAAAGTTTGGACAAAACTGTTAAAAAGGTTTTTCCAGTTTGATTTGACAGAAATCACAGTGGTTGTAAGGCTCTAAATCCAGTGTGTGAATGGATGCACTGTAAACCAAACTCCTGACAATTTCTTCCATCATGGAAATGCAGAGTCCTTGTACAAAGCCGCCATCAATCTAGAGCGAAACAAAGACAGGCACCACGCCGGAGAGCCCGAGACCAATGCGTCACTCAGAGAAGAAATGTCACAGAAAGCAGAGATGTGTGGAGAAAAGGCTTCCCGACAACACAATCACACTTTCAGCAGGGGAGGTCTGACTTTAAGGCTGCCTGTCTGTCAGCCTGTCTCCCACTCTGCTGCGACTACAACATGATGAAGGAGCTCTTGTCCGAGTCTACACCCCAGTCTAGTCCTCTCTGAGCAACCAGACTGAGTAACAATAGACAGCAGTGCTTATCAAGCAGCCTGGCAACTTCATTAGCATCCTATAAGACCCAGACGACAACCAGAGTGGCCCTACACACACACACGCACACACACACACACACACTCATGAGTCAGACGACCCCTTGGCTGGCCTTGACCCATGAACTCTAGGGTCCTCTTTCACCTGCCACGACTGCATTCATGCGAGCAAAGGCCGTCTCGCCAGCGCCAGGCTGTTCTGCATATGTTCTCCCTACATTCCCACGCTCCGAACGCAGACCCGCAGCACCGGAGACGAACACTTTCAGCACAGCAGCATTCATACAGGACATTATGGAGATCTGCATTGTGTCTATGTCTGGTTGTCTGACTTTTTTTCTCCGACTCTTGTCGATCACCAACATCTCGACGACTTTAATAGGGGAGGCTTTTCTTTAATCAATTTGTAAATATGCTACGACCCCCACGTACGTCTGGCTGGAGCACAAAGAAAATGTAACACAGTCGTATTTGTTTCTAATAAACTGCTGTATTTTCTATTTTTGTGTTTTTCAGCCGCGTCTTTGTCATTATGAAATATTGGCCTCATGTCGTTCCTCCGCTTCCCCACTATCCTTTTCTCTCCTCTCCCTCGTTTCTTCACCACTGAAGCTGGGTTGTTGATTCTCTTTTTCCACCGGCACATCAAGGGTAAAACTCATGACTCGCCCGAGCCTTTTCTTCCTCTTCCTGATTCTCCCCCATTTGTCACTGGCCAAAAGAGGCTCGGCGTCTCCTCATTGGCCGGTGGTGTAAACGAACCAGAAACAGTGATGCGACTAACATGAGGCTACAATATGGTACAGGGGTGTTTACGTGTTATTGTGAGAAATGGGGAGGTATGGGTGGGGGGGTGCGTGTTCCTGCTCTCCGACAGATAATGTGACTGTCAGATGTGGACGATTGGTGCGACACTTGGGGGGTTTTCATTCACATCGTGCGAGGGGGGGACTTGGTGAGGCGTGTGACTGAATTTGCCTCGCCGACGGCATATGGACGCCCTCGTCGTCTCTATGCAAATGGTCGGGACGCAGACACATGTTCACAAATTCAGCCAAATTGCCCCCCCCCCCCATCCTTCAGCCCCTCATTAATGGCTCTTCCTAAAACCAGACACCCCCTTCTCAAATAATAACCTCTACACTATCACCCCCCACTCCTGAACGACCTCCCCACCCCACAGTCTAGACCCTGCAACCCCTCTCTCTCTCTCTCTCTCAAACCAGACGCCCCAAAATCCTAACCCATCCTCCCCTCCCCCTCCCATCTCCTCCTCTCCTCAGCTCCCACGACCGGCAGACAGACCCTGTGATTTGCGTGACCGCCATTTTGCTGCCCACAGTAGCGCTAACTGTACAGCGCGGCAGCTGCCTTGATGGGCAAATGCAAATACGAGTGCCGCATTGTTACTCGGCGGGTCAGACGACTCTCATCGCATGAATTAACGCTCCCCAAAATACAAGACTTGCTCACTCAAAGGCGACCACAAAAGGACGCACCGCCGAAAACGCAGAAACGTGAGATCTTCATTTACACAACTCTTCAATCCTCCGACTACATGAGATCGTTACTATTAAAGCAATTACTGAGATCAGATTTTTTTTTTCATTCGATGCAAGGTGCTACACCAACAGAGGAGAAGCCTCAGTTTTCATTCATTTTCCTCTAACTGCTGTTTTATCGGAAAACAGCGTTCTGGGATATTTCAAAGCTTCAATCCAGCGTTCTTCAAACGGCTATTGTTGTGATACAGACTAATTATATGTTTCTTGTGCATCCCTTTTCTAACATCAGCCCCCCCCTCCACCGCGATTTGTTCAGTTGCATGGTAACCAGACAGCCATGTGCATGAAAAGAGGCTATTATGGTCTGGTCTGTCGGTCTGGAGATCGCTGGGCCTATGGATCCCTCCTTAATTAAAGTTTGTGTGCATGTCTGAGCGTCTCTGTTTGCCTAATGCTTTCATCTGTGCATTATGTATGTCCGCTTGAAGAAAAACTGTGAGTGTGCACGCGTGACAGAGCGCTCTCTGATTAAAGAATAAAGCCTCGGCTCAGTCTTTTGTACAGTGTCACATTTGCATATGAGGGAATCACATGGAAACATGCATACCATATGGCACAGTGGGTCCAGGCTCTTGATCGCACGAACACCCATCAAACACATCTCAGGGTGCGAATACCCGCACCTCGATAGAAAAAAAGTCACAGAATGTGCTTTAAAACGTTACTTCGCTCCTAGCTCGCTCGCCACTACGCCGCATTTACGGGAGCAATTATCAGCACATGCCAACGACATGATGTTTGGAGGTTATGCAAATGCAATTAGCCTCAATTTGCATTTGATAACAGCTAACGGTTGCACAGATGGCAGACAACAGCGATGCGCCCGCCATCTTTGGCAGAGGGAAAGACCGGCGGCCATTTTGTCTGAAGCTGTGCCCATCTGGACAGGAAACAACCACGCTGCACTGCTGTGACGACGACACAGTGCGGGAGCTGTGGGTGCACGCTGCTGCCGCTGCTCGCTGGCAAACACTCTCAAGGCCAAGCATATATAGTACATTCTCACACACACACACACACACGGAGCTCTCTGCTGTCTCATATGTTTCAAAATGTTCAGATTTGAGTTACAGACTTAAAAACTAAACTAACCCTAAGTTCCAAACATTTCTTTAATTGAGAATAAACTTTACCTTTGAGGTAATGGGAGCACACTTGTTCGTGGAGCGTAAAGAATGAAAGATAGAGGATGAGAGATACTTGCCTTTTTACCATTTCCTCTCTGCTCTGTGATCTTCAGCCCTCTTCACGTTCAGTCAGTTTTTTTAATCAGTCTGGGATTGAATAATATCGTGGAGAAAAATCATATGCCGGTGTTTCTGGTTTGAACAGACACATGACCGTGGCTCACCATAGTAACAGCAAACCATGAGAGGAGGAGGAAATAAAGACAACACTGTCTCTTTTTCAAATGTGAAAAATTTGTCAGGGAATAAACAGGGGGCGGGTGGAGGATGGAGAGTGAGTCAAAAAGCAGAACTCCCAAACTGGTTTCTAAACAGCCAGAGGCAGAGAATGGGGGATATGTCAATCTTATGAAGGAAAGAAAAATCAAGAGAAAGGAATATCCCTCTCGGCAGTCTTTCAGCATTATGGGTATTGGGTATTATTTGGGGAGAGATCCCCTTCAGCAGAACCACACACAGCCAGTGGAGATCGGGAATTGAGGTCCAGTCTTAGGTGCCAGGGCTGCAGCTGAGAGGGGCACGCAGGGCCTGTCCTTTGGAGGTCTGCGGGCCCCTAGGCCACAGACTAACGCAGGAAACCCCACTCAGAGCTGTGCAGGCTCTGTGTTTCATATTGATTTCTCCTGCATGACGGTAGCTCCAGAGGTGCTTTGAGCCTTCAGGGACCTTCTCCATCCTTCCCGGCCCACTCACCAGCCCCCCGCCTGGGCTTCACTGGCTCTGCTGGACCCTTGGATGGAGGTGCGGGCCAGTGGAGGAGAGGAGGAAGACGAGAGCCCGTGGCAATGATGATGAGCTGCGCTGGGTCTCCGAGTTCAGTCATCTACCAGCCTTTATCCAGCCTTCCAACCACCCACCCATGTTTCTATCTGAAAAAAGGAAAAATAGAGAATGTTTTTCAAAATCTCACCTTTGGCATTCAGCATCCCTCTGCTCAATGCAAATGCAAATGTAAACACTAACACTTTGATTAAAAATATGTGGGAAGAAAACGCCAACTTGCTCTTTTGTAACCTGCCTCAAGGCACTCGATACAGGAACAAATAAAAATGCTCAGCATACTGTATGAAACACAGACACATCTATTTCTTTTCATACTTTTTAAAATGTCTTCCCCGAAAAATCATTACACATAACCTATATTTCCGTAAACATTATCTACATGTGTTATGTTACACAATTTTTCACCATGTCTAATGACCGGCATAAATAAAACACAAAAAACAATGAGCACTATAACCGTTGTGATAGCAAATAACTTGTTTTCATGGATTCCTTCACTTCAGTACATTCTAAATTCCGTTATCATGCTAATACAATATCGTCCTTTATGTGTCGCTTTGTTCTTTTCTAGAAGAAAAAGGGATTGCAGGGGCCTCCTTCAGCAACCATACAACCCACTGACCCCCATTCCTGTCAAAACCAGCCACATATTCAGACATATTCAGCTCAGTGCGGCTGGCTGATGAATGAATAAGATGCAGAGAGAAAGCATCGGGTTAAAATGGTCGAGGAGCAGTTATGGGATGGTTTATGGGTGAATTTGAGTTCGCTGTTATGTGCATGTTTTCAGCGTTATAATGGGGGAGCACCCACAGTAGCCCCGAACTTGGCCCGGTGCAGGGGAGTACGTGAGGTGAGATTGGGTGAGCCGGAGGAAGATTCAGACACAATGCCCCCATTGAGAGGGTTCAGACATGGGTGTTAACTCGCCATTCCTTCACACACAATAGGGGCCCCCACTACAGCCGGCGTAGGGGACAATGTTGGTTCAGGGCAGCCCTCCACCCTGGCGAGAAAGAAAAGGGCTGCATTATCAAGATGGGAGAAGGAGAGGCCAGAGACGGACGGGGGAGATAGAGGGATGTGTTTGTGTGTGGGTGAGGGGGGCTGTGACCCATGGCTTTGGACTTGAGGAACAAAACCCAGAGACATCAACAAACACGTTGCAGCAGCATGAGAAATCTGACGGCTTTGAATAAGTGATTTACCGATTTTTAAATGTTCAGTAGAGATGTCTGTTAAGAGACAAAGAGATGTGTTCAGTGTCGTCACGCTAACGTTTTTGCACCGTATTAATAATCAGGCAAATCTAGATCTTGTGTTTTGTGCACTTTCTCTCGTCAGGTTGTTTTTTAGATGTCGTCTATCTTATTATTTTAATAGTTAAAACAACATTTGCTTGATTGAAAATGGGCCAATTTGCTAATAGTAGTTGGAATTTACTAACACACCATATGAAGAGTATAAAATCCGATACCATAACATATCATACCATTCGATATATATAATACGATACGATAAAGATACTTAATTATTCCATCAAGGAGTAAACTGAATGTCAACTAACACATAGGACAGACAACTAGCAAGAGAAATGCATGCATGTCTCCAGTCAGTACAAGATACTTGGAAATCAAAGCACGAAGGTGCCACATCAACATATTCATAATAGATAGATACTATGCTATTTTACTCAGACAGTGTGTGTCTATTTTATAAAATCTATAAAAACACACATTATTAATACCAATGAAATTTTCTGTTGCACAAACCATATAGACATTTAAGTGTCCCTGGTTTGACTCAGACTGTAAAACATTTTTTGTCAGAGGGAAAAACTGTCACATGTCATATCTCTCTCTCTCTCTGTGAGGCAGTCACCAACCATTAAAGCCAAACTAGCAACAAGAAAGAAAAGCATCTGCAATATTAGCAACAGTCTTACTATGGTTTGGATGAAGTATTATAAATGAAATGCCAAACTGCCTCTGTACTTTTGTGCATTTCAAAGGTTTCACATGTGTGGAGACCGGTGGTGAATCTCTCCGCAGACTTTAATGGCATCATGTTTGCAGCAGGAAGCAGGAATCACATCCTCTAGTGACTTCAGCATATTTTTATAAACATCTTTAGTGTTCCTCCTAAGACCACATAACAAGCGTTTACTTGTTCAGTTGCTTGTTATATACACCGCGGTTGTGAAGGAACGCTGTTTTGGGAGTCAGTTTGGGTGTGAGGCTGACAGCGCTAACAAGCAGTCGGTAATGTAAAGTGTGTACGCTTTTGTTTTACCTTCCAGTTCTACTTCTCTGCCTAAACAAAACAGGGTCACTGCTTAAAGGAAACTCTCAGGTTGGCTGTCTTAAGGCCACACAGTGATATAGGTGGTGGGCTGTCGGGGGGGGCAAGGATATTTCGAAAAAATATTTATGGAGATCCTGTGTCTCTCTGGGAGCCTAATAGAATCCCGTGGCTGGTGTGAGAGCTCATTGTGGCGACGTAAAGGATTACACTGGCAAACTGGTAAAAACAGGGAAAAGAGCCTGAACGCCCTCTATAGAGGCAACGAGCCGTCAGACAATGAGAGGGGGAGAGAATAGTGCAAGCTGACTCATTTCATCTCAGGGAAAGAGATGTAAAGAAAGTAGAGAGAGGAGAAAGATTTGGTGGAAAGAGAGACGACAGGGTTCTCTCTACATGTAAAAAAAAATTGCTTGGATATGGAGTGAAGAATAGAAAAAGACCGAGAGCGGAGCCGGCTGCGTGGACGACTGTTTCAGTAGTCGAGGATAATATGAGCAAATGATGTCTGTCTTGGTTGTCAGTCTGCAACGTGAGTGACAGTTTACAATCTCTGAGGCAGCAGGCAGGCCCAGCAGGTTGGCTCTCTGCTGCTAACCCATCTCTCATTTCCCAACCAATTTCTCTCTCTCTCTCTCTCTCTCTCTCTCTCTCTCTCTCTCTCTCTCTCTCTCTCTCTCTCTCTCTCCCTCTCTCTCTCCTCTCTCTCTCTCCCTCTCTCTCTCTCCCTCCCTCCCTTGCACCTCCGGCTCTGGTCTGTTTAGAGCCATCTCTAATCTCCATCATTCTTCCACCATCACCACCACCACCTCTTCTTTGACTTTTGACTACATTTCAAAATCATTTTCTCTCTCTGTCGCCTGATAACCAGTTATTATAACCATCATCTTGACTGCACGTAGCTGAATGTATAACACGCGAGTCCTTATTTCAAGACTTTTAGGGAAAGGGAAATCAAATCTGTAACAGGTAATCCAGGATTTCTGAGAGGCACTCTCTTCCTCTGTGAGCTGGCTTCTGCTCTCTTTTTTTTTAAATGTCCCTTTCACTCGTAACCACAAATGATGAATGGGATATCACTGCATCTGGCCTCCCATTGATCCCAAAACTGTGAGCTGAGTATAAAAGACCCTGTTTTCAAACTAAAACAATTTATAACTCAGCAGTAGTGTGGACGACAGGCGTATCCGTAGCAGAATGTAGTAGCAAGGATGTAGCCTTCGGGTTGGGATCCCCATCTTTCTTGCTAAAGCAGTAAATTAATTATGAGCTAATATTTTCAAGCTTCAGTTTCTTGATTATACATGAACGGGGGGTTTATTGGAGTCACTACAAATTGTCTAAGGCAACGAGAATTCCCCCACCAGCGTTTTCATGGACAACACGACAGGTAAGGAACTATTCTCCTCTCAACTGCCATTCGACTGGAAACCACACTGAGCATAATGCATCATCTGCATTCTCGGAGCCACCTCGCTGAAAGACTCCTCTCTCCTCCTTCGCTCTCTTCATCTCTTTCCCTTCAAAGGCTGCCGAGGCTGCATTCAAACAGCAGGATACACACTCAGCTAACAAACCTCATTAAGGGCCCATACACACTTTCTCAATGCTAACACTAGCTGTCACACATCCCCTCTCAGTGCACACACTGGTGGCCACACTGACCACGACAAAGAATCTTTACAGAGCTAATTAGAAGGGCCCCCCTCTCTATGTGAAACTCATCTGAATAGGAGGGAAGACGATAACGAGGAGAAAGAGATGGAGAAGGAGGGACGGGCACGAGAAAGGAGGGAAAACAGAGATGGAGAGAGAATGAGAAAGAGAGGAGAGGATGCTTGCTAATATACTCAAGGAGATAGCATGAGGCGTCTTTCACAGTGTGGAATTAAAGCCGGGAGAGCTCAGGCAGGCAGGGGGAACTGTATTAGTGTAACACCGCTCCGTGTGGCTCGGATGCAACAATGGAGGAGGGGGAAGGAGGAGGATGAGACACCAGATTCTTGGGGACGGGGGTGAAAGAGCAGCTGATGACACGGACAGCAACATAGAACCCACTGGTCGTCAATGTGAACGAGCGATTAAAGAAAACAGACAAAAACACCAAACACAGATTTTGGAAATTCATTTGAGTGCGAATTAGGCTTTCTCTGCTTTTCTTTTCTGGCTAAGTATTGTTGCAAAGCACTCACAAGAAAAATCAGTGATTAGTATTCTCTGTCTAAAACCTCGATCTCTTTGTGCACCTAGTGTTTTTGTGTTTGACAAAAAAAAACAACCCAGAAGGTCACACCAAGGGTTCGGCTGCAAAACACTCCTCTATAGTTTTCATATCTCCCTCCATCCCTCCTCCATTTCATTTTTTTCTTTTGTGTGTCCCTGAAGCGAGCTCTGTGAGTGTGCATGTGTGTGCACGAGCGTGTGCATGAGTGTGGACAATGCCAAGTTGACAGTTAGGGTTTTGGGTCAAGCACAAGGCCAAGTTTGTCTCACGAGCGACTGCGTGAATGAACCCATCAACAGTTCGAGAAGTAAAATATAACAGTGCTTTTCCCAAAATAAAGAAACCTGATTCTTACATAAAAAAAAGCTAAACTATAATTCTAAAATTTTTTTACAAGGTTGAAAGTGACTTTAAAAAAAAAAAAAAATGTAATGAGAAGAATTTAAACAAAATCAAAATACTCCAAAGAAAAAAAAAAAAAAGTACTGATAATAATAATGATCAGGTTCTTTTTATTCCTTTGCAGAATTTCTAGTTCAAGTTGAAGTTATGACCTAATTGTTGTCCCATCAAGACCACTGGCCCCTGATGAGAGTGCAAAGCATTCTGGGAGAATAGCAGGTGTCCACATGTCACAGAGCCTCACAGACAGCTTGTTAATTTGCACAACTTTTACACACACACACACATCTCTCTGCCTCTATGTGTGTGTGCATGCGTGTATATGTATGTGTGTGTATATATTAGCGATGGGACTTGACCCTAGCGAGCTGCGGCAGTGTTTCGCGTCTTGCTGGGCGTGGGAAAAAGACGGTACCCCTTTTCACAGCTGCCTCAGCCGAGGCCCGGACTGCTGGGGGGCCCCCTGTACCCCCTCCACACTCTCACACACACACACACACACACACACACACACACACACACACACACACACACACACACACACACACACCCGTTTCCCCCCTTGTCCGACTACCCACCACCCTCCTCCTCCTTCCATCCCATTCAGGCTCCAGCCTACTGGCTTTCAAAAGCAGGACCCCCTTCCCAGCCCTTCATAAATACATCTCATTATTCAAGCCCTAGTTTGCATAGGGATTCCAAAGAGATCTCCACTGCTCGTGAGGCTTGAAGCCCCTCAGCCTTTTGGACCGCACAAGTGAAAATTTCGACTTAGTAATCCCTCTGTGTTAATATTTGTTTTTTAAAACAATGTGTGCTCATTTGCAAAACCATTTGGCCAATCTTACAACTGTCTGAAAATTTACATGTTGATGCATCTTAATTGTAGAAAAAATATCCCTTTTTTTTTTTTAAGGATTGTGGCTGAAAACGTAGAGAAGCTAAACGCGGTGAAAAGAGAGTTTAGCATGACGATTAGCAAGTGCTTTGCTAGTCTGTATTCCATCTGCCACCGGCTATTGTACAGTACCTCACACACACACACACATACACACACACACATGCATACACACACACACACTCTTCAAACCCTTCACACACACACCCCCACCCCACGCCCATTCGCTGCAATGCATTACTGCAGAGATTTATCTCCTATCAGCCTGTATAATACTGAGGTTATAATTTACATCCACTCTAGAAAACAGCAGCACAGGCCGCTCCTTGCATATGCTAATGTAAAGCTTGGGAAAATCTGGGCGACTCAAAGAACGCCATACTGAATTTGAATAACTGAGCTTTCCATTGAGCGTCAAGGTTGTGGAACCATGAAGATTTGACCTTGCTAACAATATGTACTTATTGTTTAATTTCTAACACGCAGCTACTTAATGGGGCATTGGAGGGAGCACTCCCAGCAGCCTCAACGCTGGGAACTTTTCTGTTTCAATCTGGCTGGAATAACTCTAATAACACAGTTTTTGACTCAAGTTATATTTTCTCAGAAGCTTTAAAATGGAGAATTCTATATTTAAATCGAGTGAGACCAAAACATCTCACCGACCCGCTCGACTTACAATATACTTCCCTTGGAACTGTGGTATTTTTCCAAGCGTTTTGAATTAATGCTGAATAATGCATGTGCTATACCTTTATGCAAATCAACACTCGGTGCACAATAATCAGGAGACTTTGGACAAGGGGAGGATTGGCTCGTCCAGGCATTAGGGGCAAAGAGGACAGAGCCACCCAAACACTCTTTCCACATGAGCAGGTCCAAACCTTGGGTGAGCCCTTATACGGCTGCGCTCTCCTAACGGGATAAAGAACCGCAGCAAAGATTACACGACCACCTCCCCTGCACCTACCACACACTCTACCTGACAAATAGGATCATAGTCTTTAAAGGGATAAAACGCTGAATGTATGAGAATGAAAGAAACGTGTGTGTGTGTGTGTGTGTGTGTGTGTGTGTGTGTGTGTGTGTGTGTGTGTGTGTGTGTGTGTGTGTGTGTGTGTGTGTGTGTGTGAGAGAGAGGAGGATGAAGATGATGTATAATGTAAAAAAAATGTTAATACTTCAAAGCAGAAGAGGATAATGGAATTCAACATGGAGGCCTCACTTCATTCGCTCAATTCTCACCGTTTACTATGTTGCTGGGGGCTACAGTCTAATGCTGCCACACTCTGTATATACATATTCTGACATATACATGAATGATATAAAACTGACATTTACACTGTGCGGCGGTAAAAATGGCAGCAAATGTCCATCTTAATGCCCATTTTCATTTGAAGGAGACAGCGAGGATTACTACAGTGCTGCACACTTTAAATATTATTCCTCATGCAAAATACGAAATCCTCGATATTTCAAAATTCAGGCGCAGTCTGTCTTTCTTTCTATTACACACACACACACACACACACACACACACACACACACACACACACACACACACACACAAAACAACTCCTTCCTCCACCGAACATGGGCAACAATCAACCACCAGGAATGCAGCAACATCGCTCGTTCATGACGCTGTGGGGAAAAAAAGCCTACAGCATCTTAAAAGTTTCACCTGAGCCTTTGGGACTTATTGTTACATGCCCAAGATATATAAGGGGGAACAAAATAAGCACACTGCTGGTGCACTTGGCAGCATAATGGCTTGTGGCTGATATGAGAGTGAAACACATGTGTGCTCATCATGCACGTGTTCTCATTTAAAAAATATTTACCTGCAGGTGGACTGCAGCTCCTCTTCCTGTCTGGTGGCAGTTTGTCTTCATTGTGAGTGGCTGCAAACTTCATTGCCGACATTTTCCTTTAAAGACAAAACAAAAAAAAGAGGATCAGCTGTAGCTCCCGTTTTCAATTCAACATCACACAATAAGTCGTATGCAAAGCAGTGCAGTAATATAAAACACAAGGGGAAATAAATCCATTTGAATCGACCTTGCAGCAAACAGCAGTTTCCTAAACTTGTTTCTTTGACTTCACAAATATGTTTTCTCCCATGATGCACTTCTCATTATTTTTCTTCCTTTCAAGGTCAAATATATTTTCTGTAGTTTGAACATTAAATCACGCTTGATGGAAGTGTTTGTGGAGAGTCCAAAAATGTAAAGCGTCATGGAAAAGATATACTAAGCAGTGATATAACCCAAAGTGGAGCATCTGAGTAGCATCCCAGTTGCTACTAAAACACATAATTGAAAATAAAAACAGAGATTGCATTTCCAAAAACACCGTGTGATATGTGGAGTTGAACAGAACCATAGAGAGATCGCATGATACATTCATCCCTTCTTTGCATCACTCCAAAATGGAGGACATGGAGGTCAAAGCGTATATATATATCCTGGCTCCGAACTGTGCAACGGCCTGCATATGCAAACGTCAACAACTCACACACGCCGAAACACACACAGTCGCACGCAATCCCAGCTCCCTTGTTTCACGGTGCACATCAAATATTGTCAGTCATGGTCTAAATAGAGCATGCTGGGACTTCAGGGATATTCAGTCATCTCCAAGGCTTGCTGATTCCGCTCTAAGAATAGATCAAACTCTGAGCCCCATGTCCTATTTTGTTCTTATCTTGCAGGCGAACATGGAAAATAATCCAGCCCGGTGAAAACACAAACTTGAACATGTCTGCCGTGCGTCGACGTCAGCGATGAAAGGATGTTTGATATCGTCTGGAGATGACTGTGTGCAGTTTGGTCTGTACCCCATGATGCTTTATGATGGTGATGTGTGACACGGCGCAGACAAAGACGCAAACAACGCACAATATTTGACACTCAGGTGATGGAAAGACAGTGTTGTGAGGCATGTTCGCACACTCTGTCTCTCCATACTCAAACGTCATTGTGCACCAAGTAATAGACACGTGCATCCAACTATACATCACGCTCCTAATGTCCAGTTAATGGCCACCAGGGGACACCACCACAGAGGAAACACACTCAGTGCATCAGAGGAATCTTAGATGAATTCACAGAGTGTCATTACCGCCTTTAATAAACACCGTGCCAACTTCTGGGGCCTGCAAAATCCACCATAACGCAACATATGAGATCTTAGGAAGAGATCAGGTGCTGCTGCTGCTGCCAACACCGTCACGTGACTCCTGGATGGACCAATCACATTTATCCTTTAACTATTTCTGTCTCACCCCCTCAAGATATTGCTGTTATAACACCCACACAGTTATGACAGCTACACCGTGTTTTTGTGTGTGTGTGTGTCCCCCCCCACCCCTCACATGCATCCCTCCCTGCATGTCCTGAAGTGAAACGAGAAGCCGAATTTATTGATCCCAGGCCTCAGCATCATTATCATCGTCATCGATGCCCCCAAACCACGAGCAACATTCACGCCCTCACTCGCACGTAAGGTGAACGTGCACATTTGTCCAGGAGAGGAGGACCACCACTGAGATCATGCGCGATTTTCACACACACACACACACACACACTCACACACACACACACCACCACCACCACTCCTCATCATCAGCTGCGGCGCTCAGCATCCCTCAGCATCCGTCCCTCCTGCATCCTTCCCCCGCTGCCGCTGCTGCTGCTGCCCGGCATCCTCTCCTCCATCGCGCTCCCACACAGAGAGAAGGAGGGAGGGAGCCCCCGGCTGCGAAGTGCTCGGCGTCAGTTCGTACTTTCGGTTCTCTAGCTTTATGAAATTAAAACTCATACAGCTAGATAACCAAAGACACTAACTGACCCGTCGTCTCTTAAAGGGGCCGCCTCTCCTCCGGTGTACACAAAACAGAAAACAGAGGAGAGGTTGGAGAGAGAGAGAGAGAGAGAGAGAGAGAGAGGGAAAGAGAGAGAGAGGGAGAGAGAGAGAGAGAGAGAGAGAGAGAGAGAGAGAGAGAGAGAGAGAGAGACTGGCTGTGGTTTTTCACACACACATACACACACACACACGCACACGCACACGCACACGAGAGAAAGCAGAAATATAACTGCTCTATAAAGCTTTTATATTTATATATGTGTGTTTATCTCTATAAGGAGGTACAATTAAGTTAAAACACTCAAGTTGTACTAGCTTCCATGATTGTCTCACACACACACACACACACACACACACACACACACACACACACACACACACACACACACACACAGACACACACACACACACACACACACACACACACTTTGATTGTCATACGAAGGCCCAGTAGCTCCCCAGTTGGTCCTGCCTATCATCCCTAAATCAAACTTTGCTCCATTGGCACAAATTAAACGCAGTGTAAATACACATAGTGAAGCCTACAGCTCTATTTTTGTGTTTAATAAGCAACATTTTGTTTCGCATGTAGCATCACGCAGAAATGAGACCAGAGCCCTTAATCATCATTCTGCAACCATATCCCAACCATTCACATCCGATTATTAAAATGCAAATGTAATTTTTAAGGAGGTGGTGTCACCTTTTACTATTACTGCGGGTTTACGCCACTAGTTTTAACATGTAATCAAAGTTGCCATCGCACTATCTTCCATTGTGCGGCTGTTGTAATGTAGTTTAAAAAACCACGACGCCTGCAACAACCGGTGTGAGGGAAATACAACACAGCTACACAACAGAACCTCTTAATTGTAATAACTTCCACCTCAACTACACAAAACCAGCATCCCACTTACTTGCACATCAGGTTCACTCCACTCCACTGTGCGCAATATCCACCGACTGTTTCTACAGGATTTTCCCTTTCAGCAGTTTTAACAGAGCTTGGTTTAATTTTTCTCATCCGATGGTAGAAGAGTCGACTAATGAGTAAAAGAGTCAAAATGCTGCTATAAAGTAGAGTCCTGTCTCTGTGGAGCTGTGTGGGAGCAGCTCGGTGTCCTCCTCTCCCTCACAGACGCGCGTCGCAAGTGACAAGTGCAGAGTGTGGTCGCGGTGAGCAGAGGGATAAACTCCGCCTCAGAGAGGGGGTAGAGAGAGAGAGGGGGAGAGAGGCGGGAATCTGAAGATATTACAGCCAATTTCAAAACGGAGTCCATGTGTGTGTCGATCAGAAGATGATTCCCTGCGTAAAAATGCGTAAAAATGTCTCCTAATGCAAAATCGGCCTGACGCAAATGAAGCTGCATGGATCAACCATGGAGTGTAGAGGTTGTACTTTATAAGAATTAGTAAGATATATTTCCAGAGCCACTCTTCATTAATATTTTGGGATTTTACTCTGAGACCCGTTGGGCTCCTTCACCAGACACAAGCTTGTTCTTTCACCCTAAACGTTATAGTCCTGTTCGGTTCAGAGGAATGGAGCAAAAACGTCATCAAATCTTTTTAATCCTACAAAATGTCCTGCAGATTCCGCCGAGATGTATCAGAGGGACAAATAATCTTCAAGCATCCTCATCCGCTCAGAGCTGAAATGTTTTTAATCACATATCGCAAAAGATAAAATGTATTTTAATTTAGGATAGGTCACAGCGAATGGACGGCAAATAGAAGTAAACCGCAAAAAGACACAACCCTTAAAAAGACGAGGTTATAAAATATTATAGTTCTTCTTTGTGGTGCACGTTATAAAATGATAAACGTGATTAAATGCATTTGAAATAAGGACAATTATCTGACCTGTATCCTCATTACATTATCATATGACTGCATTATGGCTGCAATAGCCTCTCCATATTTCCCCATGACTGACTAACACACAAAATAGCCCTGTTAAAGCATTTAATTAAAATCGGTGTCCTCCAATCACTGACTTCTCAGGTTGCAGACATTAAAAGAAGAGGGAATGTTATAGGCTCTATTTTAAACAGTCTATAAAAATACTCTGCGTGCAAGCAGAGGAATCCAGGGTCTCTATGCAGAAAGAAAAAAAGCCACACGCCTATAGCCACATCCTGATAGCATATATTCAGGCTATATTCAGCCATATCCAGTGCGATGTAATGATATGTGTGATATCTGGGCCGAGGTGACGAGATAGTGAACACGATTACAATCACCCTCTTTGATCAAAGGAGAAGCCAGTGGCAGAGACAAGACCCGAATAGCAACTTGCAATATCTCTCCAAAGTTTGAAAGGATATTTAAAAAGATGCTGCAGTGTGCGTGCGTGTGTGTGTGTGTGTGTGTGTGTGTGTGTGTGTGTGTGTGTGTGTGTGTGTGTGTGTGTGTGTGTGCAGGTAAACCAATAAAAGAGCAGCGAGCTACAGTCCTGGTTTCCAAACGAAAACGTGCATCTGATAGCAGTCACATATCTGATTATTACGCACGGGCAATCTGTTGGTATCAGTGAGGTGTCAGCTCTGCAGGTCCAGCTCCACTGTGTGAATCCCATTCTGCTCTCGAGCATTTATAAGTAGATGTAATCAGCTGTGGCCTGTGCTGCTGTCAGCCTGGAATTGAACTAACGCCACGTTGTACGGGCTCCTGTCGACGTGCTTAAATAAAAGCGGCAAATTCTGTAGCGTTAAAATAAATACAAATAAATAAATAGATAATTGCAGCAATATTCCTATGAGATCAGTTTTCATTGGATGCACGGTCCTCGTTGTTTCTGAGCATGCGCGACCAATGGGGTTGGAGTACACCTGCATCCTTGTGTTATAAACTCAAGCAGTGCAATTAGTTTTTTTTTACTTTATATAGAAATAATAATACACAGTTATAAATCTTCCTATACAAGAGTTCACATCTATATTAGTGTGCTATTAAAAACCAAAAGTGTGTATAGAAATAGCCTATATACAAGACATGGGCGTTTATATTATTACAGCCTGTAATCTTTTTATTTTTCTTATTCTTTATCAATGAAATAAAACATCTAGACGTCATAAAAGTTTTAAGAGAAGATTTCAAGTTTTTACACATCAAAATTATTATTTGTTAATAAACTATTGTTCCAAAAATATTACTTTTATTATATCAATTTCAGTAGAGAAACCGTAAAAGTTTGAAATAAACCTAGTGTGTGTGTGTGTGTGTGTGTGTCCTCAGATGGATTTTCCCACAAACAAGTGACAAGTAAAATTGTACCCCCCCTCCCACAGTCCAACTCCCATCTCTCCCCCACCACACACACACACACACACACACACACACACACACACACACACACACACACACAAAAAGTCAACATCAAGTTCAACAACGTGCCGGAGAGAAATTTACATGACAATCAGGTCTGGGATCCTCGAGGTCCTCACACACGCACGCACGCACACACACACACACACACACACACACACACACACCCCTGTACAACAACAGTCTGGCGTCAGCCCCGCTACACTTTCCCAGGCTCACAACAATATCTCCCTGCTGAACTCTGCACTGCACTGCCTGGGGCCTCCTCCTCCTCCTCCTCCACCTCCTCCTCCTCCTCCTCCTCCTCCTCCTCCTCCTCTACATGAATACTTCTCACATGAGCACATGACAGCTCAGAGTCTCATTCAATATTCCGGAGTTTGCACTAACTCCAACACAGACTAATGCAGACACTCTTTCTACATCCCGAGAAAATTCGTCCAAGTTTTTCCTGATATTTGTGTCTGTGGTCCAGAGGCCTCAAGGTACAGACATGTTATTTCTACCTTATAATAATCCAGCTACAGTTTGCTTATATTCTGATGTGACATCAGCAGAGATGCATCAGTAAGATAAGCTTGAAAAAGCAGATTTTTTATTCATGAAATGATAAATTGGCATCAATTTCTCTGCTAAACTGACACTTAAAGTTGTTTAACAGTGTTTTATTTCAAGAGGATCCTTTTATCAAGCATGACACTATAAAAATAAATAATGAATAACTGGATACATATTTTTAAAAAGCCCAAATTAACGAGAAGCATGTTGCACCATTGAAACAGTAAAGGCTACTTACAAATGTTCTGTGTGCAGTCCAGTAATTGGGTCCACATAGATTCCTCTGGATGATAATTTAGTGGATTATAATGATCCATCAAAAAAAGCCTTCTTCCTCTATTTGCACTCCACCAAAAATAAACTGGACTCGATGTTTAGAGGCAGAGAGAGAGAGAGAGAGAGAGAGAGAGAGAGAGAGAGAGAGAGAGAGAGAGAGAGAGAGACACCTCTCCTATATCCTGCGTAGCAAAGGTGCACCGCCTGCTATTATTAAAAAGCTATTTTCTCTTCTCCCTCAATAATCTTGAATTTATCTCATCTGCTGCATTGAGGGATAACTGCCAACCTTTTTATGCACGGAGAAAAAAAAATCATCTCTTACCGGATAAAGCGGGTCAGACATGGAGGGAGTGGGAGAGCTGCGGCTGCAGACAGCGAGAGAGGCCAGAGAGGAGGAGGAGGAGGAGGGTGATGATGATGGAGGAAGAGGAGGAGGGAGTAGATTCGGCTCAGGGCCTATCAAATTTGTCAAAGAGGGCCTATAATATTATGGGAGCATATAAAGCAGCGTGAAAGTGGGTTATTGCTGGTTTTATTTTGAAAGAGAAATCAGGATTGCATGGACCAAACCCTACACACTGATTATATATAGTCCCAAAAATGTGTGGGGTGATGAAGGATATAGCTAATCTTCGTGTCACAATTATAGAAAAATGGAGTTAAAGACTATTTTCTTTAGACTAAAAGATTTGTTTTGTGAAAATCCGGATTTATTAAGGATTTACTGATTCGAAGGCAAATCTTTTTATGCGCCTAAAAGAAGAAGACCCAGTTTATTCCTCTTCCAGGATCAGTCATGTGATCATGTCTCCATACACCCAGTGGATGCATAAAGGACCTCGCAGGAAATGTTGTATAGCTGCTGTTTTGTTTTACTCGTGAATATATGTGCTGCAGATTCAGCCTGTGATATAAAATATATAGAGGAGAATAATCCAGAGCACAGTGTGATATGTGCAGCTACTTTACAGCAATGCATGCTGGGTCTACAGGAGGAGGTTTACAGCCTGTTTATACTCGACCTATAAGAAGCCAGCCTGTGTTATTTACATCGCAATAATAAATGCATTATTCCCGCAGATGTTATTGGCTGTTTCTCTCCTGCACGCCAACAGATTGTGGCCGTTTGGAGAGGAAGCAGAAATGATTTTTGTTTTTGAGCTGCAGGCTCTTGCCTCGTTTTAAAAAGCCACATGAGGAAACTAAAAGAAATACAGTCAAGTACAGTGGAGGAGCAGCCAGCACAGCGGGAAACAGCGACACACCTTGGTGAGAAGGAGAAACGAGCTCGCCTCGTAAAAGCTTTTTTCTGTACAGAGTCACTGTATATGTTTGTTTTTTAAGGATATGTATTTTAATGCGAGAAGCCTGTATGTGTTTACTTGCAGTTAAAAATATATATGTGCAGTGGATGATGGTGAGAAACCCACAACTAATTCTGCTGCAGACAAACTGTATATTTACTGGAAATGTGATATATTAAAATACATAATTCAATGGCCAATCGTCTCGTTCGTGGAATAAAAAAAAATAATTTAATGATAAAAAAGGTTAGCTATTTAAAAGTTTAGATAAAAGAGTGGCTTAAAGAAACTAAAGTCATTATTAGAAAGCAGCTTTTCTGTTCTTATATGTATAATACAGTCATGTGAATGGTGTTGAATAAGTTAATATTAATTAACATTA
Source organism: Hippoglossus stenolepis (assembly GCF_022539355.2). Lineage (NCBI taxonomy): Eukaryota > Metazoa > Chordata > Actinopteri > Pleuronectiformes > Pleuronectidae > Hippoglossus > Hippoglossus stenolepis. The sequence goes on from NC_061493.1 coordinate 11,802,653, forward strand.
CACATGACATTACAGTAGAATATTATATGTTATCACACAAGTTCACCTGTTGAAACTGACATTGAAATAAAGGGTTGAAATTCAAAAGGCAAATCGAAATGAAAGTTTGCACTTATACTGTCAAAACATTATTCTTATTATTCTTATTATCATTCTTATTATTCTTATTATTATCATTATTATTATTACCTAATAATTATTATTATTATTCGTAGTAGTGGTAGAAGAAAAGATTTTGCACATACAAACTAATATAAATGGCTAATAAAACCCAGATGAAAAGTGCATGACTTTTAATTCTCATTATATATGTAATTGTTCTCATCCTTTTATATAACACAACAGTTTCTACAGATGATTTTAATTCTTTTAAAAATGAATGCATGCTTTTTTCCCCACCCCTGTGAGGTTGACATATTGTTTTTGATATAGGTTACATTTTAATACCTTATTGGTTATTTTAAAAAGTGTCCTTCCCATTGTTATATGAAGTCGTTCTACTTCTGTCTTGGATCACATTTTAAAGTATGTTACGTTTTTTGCCTGAATGAAAAATAAGATTCAAATTCAATATACTGTGCAAACAACAAAACTGCTTTCTAGTCAGTGTCCTCACTCTGTAAACTAAAAGTTGTGAAATATGGAGATTTGTATTATTAGTTTATACTTACTGAACTTATTTTGATGTTTGATATTTTGATTAACCAGCTCCTCATGTTTTGATTGACTCACACTTTTGCTACTTCCACTTTACACCTGATACTGGATCAGAAGATTTTCCACACTGTAGAATAATAGCATATTTCATTTAAAGCATATTACAGGGTTAATTTACTGTGTCTGGAAAGGAGGTGAGATATATTCTTTAAAACATTTTAACATGTTCACTTAGAATAAAGTTGATCTCACTTAACTCTCTATTATTCAGATTAATTCTATGATGGAAAACTGTTCCACCTTTAAATAGTTTTTGTTATAATTGTAACTTTTTCAATCATTATGATTTAAGATTATATTTTCTAACTTAATGTATGATATATTATGACAGTTTCAAAACATACGTATGAACTTTAAATGTTTAAGGAAGGATATAACCACCTTATTATTTTTCCCTCATCCGTCTCTCTGTGAATTTATGTTCTTTTTAACATTGTGTCTTACTCATGAATTAAATGTTAAATCAAAAGGTGAATTAGAACAATCAGTAAAAGCTTTTCACTGTTTCTCTTCTGTGTACAGTATTAGTGTTGATGTCACACTTTAAAACTCACAGGCCTCATTTTACACTCAATCCACCCCACGATATTATTTTGAAGTGAAGCCATAAAGAAATACACAAGGATTCACAGTAAAAACTATCTGCCAATCTTATCTTTTATTAAGAGTGGGATTTTCCCAGTATTTTAGTTTTAGTCCACTAAAAGGAGAAGGCACAAAAGTCCAGGCTCAAATCAATGTTTTATGCCCTAAAAATAGATTTCAAAGGACATTTTGTTTTCATATTTGCAGATGAATAAATGAGGTTTATTACTGAGTTGTAAAATATAAAGGAGAATGGGCCTGCACTAATTTTCCAATGACTCAAAACATGTACATTGTCATTTTACAATCATTCTGAATGTGTTTTTGAAGGTTGAAGTACAGGAGACAGGCACTTGGTAAAAATGAGATAATAATAAATCAAACAAAGATTTATAAAAATAATTTTCAACTGTTTGTAATGGAAAATAATATAATACATTTAAAAAGGAAATTAATTTGCTGAATTTTGTCTCTGAGAATGTATAAAATTCGTAAACTTAAACTCAAGATTCTTAAACTTACACTATAATGTTCAACAAAAGAAAAAACAGCCTGAGAAATGCATTAATTAATGCTCAGTGTGTGTTAAGGCACCTTGTGGACCTAAGTGTGTTATGTGCATAATACAGTTATACAATTAAAAGGTGAATTGCACTAGAATGAGAAATTAAATTAGCCATAAAATGTTCACACTTGTTATTCACCTTATTCCCATTGAGGTCAAATTCTTTTAGTCAAACATTAGAAATATTGAAAGTTTGGAAATAGGTTTAAGAAACACGTGCCTACAAAAAATATATGTTTCTAATAATAATGTCATATTGGACGATGAAAAGCTGTCATGGTAAAATTCCAAAATAAAATAAAAAGCAGAATACCAATTAAGCAGACATGGACTTGTTTTAGTTTCAGGGACATACAACACATTTAAGACAATAAACAAAACCAAGAATATCTAACGTCCACCTGCCAACATTCAGAGTTAAATACTGTAGAGGCTGTGCACACATTAGAGAAGAGCTGCAGTAAACGCGTGTGAAAGAGTGAATCCAGAGTGAACTTCTTACCGCAGCAGAGACCTGTTCATTCCTCCTCGGCCTGGTGTGAAAGAGCCGCAGCCAGTCTGAGCCCTGCTGCCTCCATTTGAAGCAGGCTGGGTTTTATGATAATCAGAGCTGACACCGACCTGTGCGCCCTGAATGGAGGAGGGCACCCCGGGGCCCGCGTTCCCACGAGCCGCATTCCTGCGGTCAAGTTCAAGCTCAATGCGCGAGCCACCATTACTATGCGAGGCGTGCCGCGTGGCTAATGCCAAAAAGGCCTGCGCGCTCCCCGCCGTGGGAGAGTTTGTCACCTTCTATTCAAATGCAGCTGCTACACACACACAGAGAGAGAGAGAGAGAGAGAGAGAGAGAGAGAGAGAGAGAGAGAGAGAGAGAGAGAGATGGAAGGATAGATAGATAGATAGATAGATAGATAGATAGATATAGATAGATAGATAGAAGGATAAATAGACAGATAGAGAGAGACAGAGAGAGAGAGAGAGAGAGAGAGAGAGAGAGATGGAAGGGATAATAGATAGATAGATAGATAGATAGATAGATAGATAGATAGATAGATAGATAGATAGATGGAAGGATAAATAGACAGATAGAGAGAGAGACAGAGAGAGAGAGAGAGAGATAGATAGATAGATAGATAGATAGATAGATAGATAGATAGATAGATAGATAGATAGATAGATAGATATCGATAGAGAGAGAGATGGATACAGTATATATATTTATATATCTCGCATATACAGTATCTCTCTCTATATATAAGTGTCAGCTTTATTGTTGAAGCATTATCAATTTAACTTTTAACTCATATATATGTTTTTTTATAACTCATATAACTTATCGTACACACATTTTGTTCGAAACATTCTTTTTATGAATTAAGTTTCTCAGCTTTTCTTCTTTACATTGAAACTCGTGCAGGTAACAATGACTAGAAACTGGAAATAAACTGACACGAGAAAAACAAGTTTTATCTATTTTTGGCATATTCTTTTTCAACTACAGGATATTTCAACATTGGTTTTTATATGTTTAAGGAAACAACGTCTGTCTTAATCCCTGCAGTATTGCATCTATACAAATTATTACTCCATGTAGTTGCTTAATTTGTATCAATGGGCTGTTGATTAACATCAGAATCTCTTACTTTAACATTTGCTTTGACCTCCAGTGAAAAGAAATGTGAAATCTATATGTAATAAGGACGTTTAGTGGCAGCTCTATTATGGAAGTTTAAGTGAACGGTTGTATCATATAGATATTTTTATTACAATTATTCGTTATATTTGTTAAATGTATCTTCTGTTTGAATTTATGTGTTATAGTTTCTGGGTTGCAAGATAGATTTCCCTCACAGGACAGCAAAGTTAAAGTTGAAGAGTTTTGTTGGTAAAAGGTAGAAAAATGGTCAGAAGAATGTTTGAGCTGAGGAAAAATTACAAAACAATTTCCATTATTCTGAGAATGATAAAGATCTCCGATGGATTTACTCTGTTTTGCTAAAACATTCACACACACACACACACACACGCTGGTCTTTTCATTCAAGCTGTTGTTGTGATGCATTTACAGCCATGCTTGTGATGTTGTCTACACATTATCCTTCACTCAACAATCTTTCAAACAATCAACATGTTAATTCATAGAAATATCCGAGGGGCCTTTCTCACATTTACCCAACTGTTTACTGTGCATCACAATCTTACAATATATGTGGCATGTTATGGTCTCTTGCATGAAAAATGTCAGAGTAGCCTCCAGCACTTTATTCTGAAACATATCGTAAATTGAATAAAGAGGTTTTACTTTCCTTCACAGAGTAAATGTTGTGAGTTAGATACTGTTAATAAGTTGAACATTTCAAAATAAAATATCTTTATTGACTGTTACGTTTCATTCATGATATTAACTGAAAACCATCATTGATCATATCACAGGTTCTATCTTTACCAATCATTTCCAAAACCTAAAAAACACATATTTACACCAAACCCTCATATTAGCCCAGTTTGCTTTATTTCAGTGCAGTTCAACTTGCTTTCAAAGTGATACATTTCTTGTGGTTTATTTATATAATTGTACTTTACATCACGTGAATCAAAATGGTGTGAATCAGGTTCAGATCCTTTCAACTTCACCCGGTCGTTTCAGCCAAACGCCAGGTGTCTGTGTGTGCGAGCTGTTTAACTTCAGCAGCAGATTCTCACATGTATATGCCATGTAAGTGCGATGTGTCTAGCCAGAGTATAATTGGCTGGTTCAGCCCCAGACAGCCCTCTCCCACCTCCCCGTGTTCCTGCATTTGAGGTCCCACAAAACAGTGTCTGGCTCGCTGATCCCACGACCCCCGAGGGAATACTCACGATTCTATTCTCCAGCTTCTGCTTCTTCATGCCGAGTTTCACGTATCAGGAAGTTCTCCCACGATTATCCTACTTTCACCTCGTCATCATTTTTATGTTCGATTTTTAAAACACGCTTTACATTGTGTGACATCATTTACGATCCTTTGTTGCTGCGCCGCAACGTCATTTATTGTATTTAGGCGGTGAGAAATTGTCAAATTCACATTTCAACAACGTCTCAACTGGACTGAACATATAGTCTAGTTAAAATACAACAGATATGAAATGAAATCGCCCCTGAACCGCCGGGCAGCTTCACTATTGTTCCACATTTACAAGCCCATATACCCGTTCCATAGCCTCGTTTTTACAGACCACTTCACTTTGGCTTTAAAGGCTGAACAACCTCATAAAGACATTTTCACTTACACACGTTCTCTGTGGTCCTGCTGCAGAAACAGATTCATCAGTGTGGAAGGAAACATCTTATTATGTAATGACGACAAAGAGGGCCGGCCAGGTCAGAGGTGAGGTGATGTCCTGACCCCCCCCACCCCCTGGCCCTCAGTGAGCCGCAGCACGAGCGTGCCGGTGACCACACGGGGCTGTTGATGAACTCGGCCACTCGCGGACAGTGCATTTGGTGACCTTTGGTGTCACGTGCAGGACAGCGGACGGATGTGTCTTTAACCCAATCAGCACTGATCAGTTGACCCGTGGTAGCAGGACACTGCAGTGGTGTTGTGATTGATTCTGTAGTTTTGAAGCTGGTTTATGAACAAAGAAAATCTGATGATGGTTTTGGTTTGATTGTAATACTTGTAGGGACATGTTCAGTGTCTCATCAGACCTATGAAGCATCCATAACTAGATCTTTAATAAATTCTTGATAACACAGTTCAACAGCAGGTACACGTTGTTCACAGGCAGGTTTACAACTGTTAGTGAATTTATTTATAGATTTTTTGTAAAACTATCGCAGCAGAAGATAGTAAATATTGTTTAATGGTAAATGTCTGTATTTTTTAGAGCCTTTCTATAGTCTTGCTGACCACTCAAAGCACAGATGCCATTCATCCCTTCAAACACACACAATCATACAATGCATCTAAGTGCAACACTTTCTCAATCACACATCACATCACTCACACACAGCTGACTTTGGGGTTTAGTGTCTTGACCAATGACACCGTGGCACATGGAATAAGGGAGACTGGGATCAAACCGCCGACTTTCTGGTTAGTGGACGACCTCCTGATCCGCCCTAATTCTTGGTCCACTTTTCAGACTTCCTCTGGAGGTTTTGGCCTCATCTCTCGGCTCTTCACAAACAGAGGGAGGTTGTTCAGATGTCTCAAAGAGTGAAGAAGCATCACAGATTACATTCGATTATATAAAACGAGTTCAGGTCTATAGCTGCTGAGAAATGCATTCACAAATACCCACAACATATTCAATTCTATTTACAAAGACACTGGTTAAATGCTAGATAAGTGGGGCTAAAACAAATGATTATTTTCCTTGATTTTATCAGTGACCAGCTTTTCCTGAATTCACAGTGGTCACTGATTTTCTTGTTGTTATGGGAGCAATAACACTTCCTCAGCATTAAATATGACGAACGTCTGCTCCGTTTTATCAAGGTCTGGTTGTTTCAGTACTTTATGGAGATTTCTGAAATGGCCCCTCTATGTCTTTAGGTCGGACACATGTGAGGATGAGACGCAATCTCATCCTCAGCCAACCGTGTAAGCCAGACACCCGGTCAGTCTGCGTCACGACAGCATGTCAGCCAGAGCATTACCTCAACGTATTTACACCGAGGTAACTTTAGGATATGTATAAGAGACGTACTGAGTTCAAATGAGTGTGACTGAGGAAAATCACATTTTTCATATTAAACGCAGTTAGCATTTAAAGAATTAAAGAATACAGTGAAGTGACGCTAGATGTCTCTTCACTGTATTCTTTAAGAGTTTATTCTGGAGGAAGCTGGTCCTATAAGTAAAAGATCATTTTAATGTTGTGCCACTGTGTGATGGTCAGTCATGTTTTAACTGGGCAGACACTGGTGGGCAGACGTTACCCACCCCCCCAATCCAACACACACACACACACACACCGCAGGGCAGTCATTTTTCACCCAGCCCTATGGGCCTCTGACAGGTCTGGGAGAGGGTCTGTCTCCATGTAAGGCAGACTGGCAGGACTGACACCTCCATATAGCGACGTTAATTATGGGCATCTGCTCGGACGCTCCAGTCTGGGGGCCTTCCAGGGTCCTTGGCTGTTGCCATAGGGACCATGGAGGACCGTTGGCGGTTTGGGGGGCAGACAGAGACCCCGTTATTCTCCTGAGGGGTGGCCAGACATGACCTCCCACGACTCGCCCCTTTTGATTTGGGTGGGAAGCAGCGAGCAGCCAACCAGGAGAGAGACAAATCATTTCAGGTTCATTTTGCCGAATGTGGGTGCAGATCCTGTGACACTGACAGAAATGGCAGCAAGCAAAAGCAGTTGGGATTTTGGTGCAAGAAAACTGAATCCCTGGCTGCTCAGGTGCTGGTCTCCACATGTCTTTGTAGGAACAAATTCAAAATATTGAAGATTTCAGTTATTTCTCATTTCAGATTTTTGGTCAGTTTAGAAACATTTAAATCGTTTGAATTTTGATATTGTTGCAGACGCAGAAATTCAATAAAATGCAAGGCAAATTAGAGATAAACAATTTACAATACACACACAGACACACAAACACAGACACACAAACACAGACACACACAGACTCGCTTTATTCCCACTTTGCATATATTAGCCAGAGTCTGCGTTGTGAAATGCATTGTTGTGTTTTCCCACACCGCCCTATTTGATGTCTCTTTTGTCAGTGTGAATAAAAGAAGGCTGATGAATGGAGGAGAACTGCAGCTCAGACTGAAGAGACTCACAGGAGGCAGCTGCAGAGGCAGGGGGCGACCCCTGCTGGTCAAAAGGTGAACAGCAGAGAAGAGCCTGAGGTTCTTATTTTAGACTTTCAGATATTCACCTCCACCAAGGAATTTATGTTTTCATCCCTTTCTGTTATTTTGTTTACTTGTTAGCAGGACTACACAAAACTGATTGAACCGATTTCTCAGAGTTGTCTACAGCACTTTCCTTTTTTACTCTGAAAAACAATAGGTAGAATACATTCACTTAACTGCCCTCCACTGAATACAACTTGTAAAGTAGTTACTGTAAATAAGTTGAAACTTTCAAAATAAAACATCTCTATTCGTGTTTCATCATGGTGTCACATCTGCTTCATATTTGTTTTCCTTTGCTTCTGTTGATTTCATAATTTTTGTTTTTTGTCTTTTATTGTATGTCTTCAACAAACTGTCTTCTCTGTCACCCCTGACTCCCTCTTTCCTGGTTCGATTCCCGGTTTGGCCAGGGATGTGGTAGGTAGGTGTGGATGTGAGTGGGAATGGTTGTTTGTCTTTGACCCTGCGATACACTGACCTCCTGTCCAGGGTGTGTCGTGCCTCACAAAAAAAAATAAATCATTATTGACTTTATGTATTTCAATTACATATAAAATGTCTATGTAACTTTATTACATAAGTTCAATGTAAAGGGTCACATTAATGAAGTGTTTTCTATCATGTTGGGTTTGTGTGAATAAATCAAATACTAATCAAGGACCCTTTACATTGAATTTATGTAAAAATAAGTTACAAGGAAATGTAATATGTAATTGAAATACATAAAGTCACCGTTTAAGCATAATTCTTTTTTTGAGTGCAGTGACCCACCGAGACCGTCAGAGGGTGAGCGGTATAGACAATGGATGGATTGATGGATGAATACGTTGGCCACTTGGGATATTAAGCTTCATGTGACACCACTTTTATCCACTAGATGGCCCTATAACCTCACAGTCTGAGCTGCCACATCATCCTGTGTTTTCTCCCCTTTTCTTCTCCCCTGATGTGAAGTTGTATTGAGTCTCATGAGAAAGATGAAAAACATTAAAACACTCCTGCTTGGTCAAGAGTGGAAGACAGAGGAGTCGTTCTGTAACAAGCTGCCTGGTGTTTTCCAGAAACTTCTCAAGGTTTATTACTCATATTTGACTCAGTCTGCCCGGCGTCATCAAGATGGCTCCCATGTCAGAGGTGTTACAAAAGTTTAAGAGGCCTCGCTCCCCACTTTGCGCCTTTCACTCACCCCAGAGCCAAACTGACTCCGAGGGGTAATTTACTGGAACACCGAGGACGAGCAACAGCAACTCGGTGCCCTTCAACAAAAGTTCCTCCGAAACATTTGTGCAGAAGTGACAGCACGGAGCGGGGAGAAGGGAGCTGCGGATGTGTGGAGCAGTTTGCAGTTGCATTGCAGTGATGAGACCATTAGTGGCACAGTGCTGCAGAGTGAGCAGGCAGAGGGCAAACGGAGGCAACCTGATATCAGGACTCAGTGAATGTCACAGTTCAGCTCTCCTGAGGCTGCTGCGGGTTTCAATTAGACTGACTCTTTTTTACCCAGGAGGTTAAAGACCAGCCTCGCTCTGTGATCAATGGGACTGTTTGCCAGCTGGCTTGGTGTGAGTGAGTGTGTGTGTGTGTGTATGTGTGCGAGATTCAAACTTAAAAAATCAATACACTATAGGAATAAATGTGTACGTACTGTTCCTCTGCTTTACGGTGTCCGAACATTCAGCCAAGGACAAAAAACAGAAGTGTGAAGCAATTCTGCTGCTGAAGGATTTACAGGCCTGTCTGCATAATACACACACACACACACACACACACACACACACACACACACACACACACACACACACACACACACACACACACACACACACACACACACTGAAACACAAGCAGAGGAGTGAGATGACAGAATTTTACTGGTCAAATGGTTGCTCAGAATGACAATGAGGCGTGAAGGACAAATTTGAGAGTGAATCGTTTGACATTTTGGGAGGCCTCCTAATTTGCCCTCTGGCGGAGACAGTATTAATATCAATCTCCTGTCTGTATGCAAATAAATATGGAGATAAGTCCTGGAAACAAGAGGAAACCGCTAACAAGGACTATTCTGGGAACATCATTTGGTGGAGAATAAGATAGAGATAAAATAAGTGAATATTGGACTTATGTTTGCCAGGTCTGCAGAAACACACCAGCAAACGAGTAATGTTATTGTTGCATTAATGCCCTGAACTGACGATCAGTTATTGCAGGTTCAAGGAACCCGACTATGTAACAAGAGCCTGTAGTGGATTGTAGGGTGCTAACACCGAGCTGGCTTGCACCATACAGTATATGAAACATAAGCAAGTGCCTATAGGTGCAAGAATACCCAAACATAATCTCATTGATCCCGATTACAGTAAAAACATTATCAACAAAAACAGCTGTTTGATTACAATGGTAAACACACTGTGACCTGGAACTGTCAGTCAGCTGCACACTGAAAGTGAAGTATAACAAACCGTGTATCACTCAGCCCAAGTTCAGGATGTTACACTGACTGAGGGATGGGAGTCTTATTATTATTATGAGCTCAAATCTGTTCAAGGTTCAAGCTTTCAGATGCACAAATACAAAAAAAAAGAGAAAAGAGCAGGAAGGAAAGGAAAGCAAAGTGCAGAGGTTTGTCTTTTACCGAAATGAAACCATGCAAAGGGTTTAGAGGGAAAAAGATTACTCTTGGGTCGAACTGTTAACAGCTCATAGACGTCTGAGATGTGACCCCCCGGATCTATATTGCCTTTTATAAAATGCCTGAAGCCCAGAGGCTTGGTTCAATCTTAAACTGTGTTGTATTTTAAAAGCTTGTTTCACGATCCATTGTGAACATTTTTCATCCTACAGTAAATAGTTACTAAAGCTGTCAAATAAACAGTGGTGGGGGTATAGTTCAGGTATTTAACTTAAGAAAAATATTATTTCCATACTATAAACATACTGCACTTCAAGTAAAAGTCCTGTATTGAAAACTTTACCCTGCAAAATGAGCAAAATGTACTCAAGGTATCAAAAGTAATAAGAGTGTACATGCAGAAAAATGTTCACTCTCAGTGTTTTACTACTATAGGTGATGTTTTTCGGATAATTATTACAGCAACATGTTGCATTTTAGTTTTGCACACATTTAAAGTTAGGGTGATATTATTTTATACAATTTTGTATAGCTACAACAATGCATCATATTATATAAGATCAAGTTTATAGTATCGCTTACCTGTGAGAGCCACATCCTGTTCCTCCTAAAAGCCCATTTCTTACTCTCATCCCCGGCACCATATTGGGTCGTGCCGGGTGGTAACTGGGCCCTCCTATCTAAGATAATTGTGTGTCTCCAAGATGCACAATGTTTGTAATGGAATTATGTTCTTTAAGAAATATGTTGGATTCAAGCGGAGTTAATGTTCTGACAAGCCAAATGTTTGTGTTTAGGAAAAACAAACAGATGGGCATTTTCATTAGAGGCGCTAAATGTGGGTGTGTAGTGTAGACACACACAGACACACACAGACACACACAGAGACACACACACACACACACACACACACACACACACACACACACACACACATATATACTGTGTTTATATATACACACATGTACACATACGTTAATTTTCAGGTTTTCTGAGAAGGTGTCTTATTTCTCACTGCTAAACACTGTGAAATTATCCAATCTATTTCAGCATTATCCCCCTGAGCTCACAGGTCTGCTGGGCGTTACAGCTCAGTCTCCACAACCACTCTGTTATGGTTATTCTTTTATAATTTGATGGGATTTGCTTTTTCACTTCTGGGCTGAAGCCAAAAGCTGCCTCCCTTAACAATGAATTACATGCATTTCTGTGCACAGCATGCCGCGTTTGGGTGGAAATAGCTACGCTCCATGTTTTTCATTTCAGTGGGAAGCAGCAGAGAGAAAGCTGATCGCGGACAGGGACGGGGCATTATGAACGGCTTCACGAGAGATGTTTGCTCTGTTATGAAATATAGTCACACAGAGGCGTCATCAGTTGACGCGGAAAGAAAGTGGAGCATCTTTTCAAGCAACTTGCCTGAAGGGGGCTGGAAGAAAAAAAACGAAGGACGACCTGGCTGATGAAACAGTGTTAAAACCAGAGTAAAGTAGGTTAAGGAGTGAGTCTGCAGATTGATCGTTTAGTCAGATTCTCCTCCGTGTCAAGGAGGCTGAGTGAGGCAATAAGACTGAAATGTGCTCTATTATCAGGCCAACAAGAGCAAGTCATACCTGCAGCGATGGAGACATTTAAAGCTCACCCTGTGGTTTATGAAACAAGCTCCATTAACGTGTGGAGTTACGATAGAATACAACTGAGTTACAGGACAGAGGAGGAGAGTAGTGATGTGTGGAGGAGAAGAGAGAAGATAAAGTACAGTTACAGCAGGTTAGAGTTGAGTAAAGACTACTCTGTTATGCAATGCTATGCGATACTATAGCTACCACACCAGACACCACACTATACTATACTATACTATACTATACTAGCTGTAATAACATCCCATTTTAAAGTCCTAAAAAATAACCCTGATGATTTCATAGTGATGTTTTTGCAGTTAATCTCAGTTTGGGATTGAGATTTGTAATCTATAACAGAGAGATTGCTTTACACACCAGAGGGGTGAAGCCTGGGTAGTAAGTGTATACAAGAGGCTGAAAGCTTAAGAAACCATTAAATTGCATTATGGGAAATGTAGTAACTTGTGGTTTTGCAGATCGATCCTTGAGACCAGTGGTTTGATATCAAGACAAGAAAGACAAGCAGTGTTTGACTGGTTAAAGCTAAAAATTGAGAGCGTTTAGTCCAATAAAAGATCTGATACTGTATGATTGTTTTATCTTGTAATCTACTGCCCTCTTGTGGCTGCGGTAGGCTTTTGTCTCTTAAAGCTACTTTGAGTGCGAGTCAGTTTCTATAATTTCGTTGATGTACTTTGCTAGTTACAGACAAGTGAGTTTGTCGAGCTGCCCTGGACTCAGCCTCCACCGCTTTGAGATCAACATTATTAGTTGCACAGATTACTTGCAACAGCCTTTTCTTCCAGACCATTAAGAAGTAGCATTTATGATGCAGAGGAGTAAGAGTGTATTATCGAGCAGTTTTACTTTTGCATGATAAGAATTCACAGAGAAGATTAAGAGAAAATGTTATTCAATAGTAAATATTTTTTAAAGATTTCAAGGATCTTTTCTGGATATTTTTTCCTACAGTATATATACTGCACATTTCACAGTTTACTGTCAGTCGAAGGGGAGAAGGTTGTTTCTGTAAAAGTCACCATACATCACTGCTTGGGTCTAGAGGTGTAAATTGCAAATTATTTTGCTGATTCAAAATATTTTGTTCAAAGTCACGTTGTCCTGTGATAAGCGAAGCGATCAGCTCTCTGTGAGCTTCACTACAGACGACAGTGAGTGTACAGATCTGTTCATACTGCCGTTCAGGGATGATTCAAACTGCCCACGCTTACACAACTGTTATCACATTATGATGATGGTGATGAGTAATAATGATATGTAATGTAATGTGTCTGTTTTAAACAAACACATTAAAGGTTGTTTATTATGGCTGAATTGTGAACAGTGCACTCAGTCACCTGTAAGAGAATCATCGCTGCTAAAAGCTACAGATCTGTTCAGTGATCAGATCTGATTTGTTACTGAACACCTCGAGTAATAATCAGGATATCTCTCTTTACTGCTACTGTCTCTCATGAGCCCTCCAACATTATGGAGATGCAAAATCAAATCACAAATCAGTGCCTCTTTAAAATAGAGATAAAGGAAAACTAGTGTTTATCACAACTTTGGTTCTGGCGGTCGGACATATCAGTTATTGTAACACTCCACTTCCCAAAAATACCTGCTGAGATCTGGAAATGCTGTAACTTCACTAAAACGGGTCCAAGTATTAGGTAAGATCTGATGTTAAAAGTTTGTGTTATAATTTGTTTTGTCTCTTAAAAACTGTTGACTAACTTGTTAATAGTCTGACTGATCTGTTGACCTCTCATGCTTGTTGCCCCATTAGGACTCATTTTTGCAGCGTTGCAGAATTGTCAGATCTCAGCAGTTACCTCTATTAGTTACTAATAGAAATGATGGTTAAATCCACAGAAATAAGAGCAAAGCCCTTACAAAGTGGAAAGAATAATAAATTAGACTAGTGATCCAGCAAAGTAGAGTTAATACATCTGCCAAGGTTGGTGTTTGTTTGTGAATTAGCAGGATAACACAAAAACTACTGGACGGATTATCATGAAACTTCTACTACTGATATTAATGAGCGTGTGCAGTTTGGTGCGGATGGATAGAAATCCGGATCTAGTAAATAAAAATGTGGTTTCATAAGGGGACTGTTGGGTATTGGTGAAGGTACGCACTATACTGCTTGCTATTCCTGTTACTGTAAAGTGGAAAGTAAGTTCCAGCAGAATGGAGCATAGCAAAGAAGAGTTAAGGCAGAGTTTAGTGATGGTACATGTAGGATTTATTGTGCTATTCTCTTGGAATATCTTTTTAATGTCGTCTTTTTGGTGCGATGCTAATGAACATAATAAACCTGCCCTCTCTATGTGTGTGTGTGTGTGTGTGTGTGTGTGTTTGTATCTGTGTGTGAGTGTCTTCGCTCTCTCTTCACATGTGTGAGAAGGACAGCGTAATGACCGAAAGCTTTGACAACAGAGCTTCCTGTTTTCAAAGCTGCATGGTTTTTATTTGCCGCTGTGAAGAAAGCAACTGCCGCAGACACTGAATGAAAACAGGAGGTGGAGAAAGACGAGGGCTGAGTGTGACCCAGACCACAGCTGCTGCACAGAAGAGCTCATTAGGGACGGGTACACACACACACACACACACACACACACACACACACACACACACACACACACACATAGCACATAATTTTAGTCATATCTACACTCCCCAATCATGCATGAGGATGTACAGAGTTACACATATACGCAAGTAGAAACATCATCAAACACACACACACACACACACACACACACACACACACACACACACACACACACACACACACACACGTACACACACACCGCAGCTGCTCCTCCACACATGACCTGAATTTTAACTGCCAAGGTAGATCAGTGCTTAATTGAGCATGTGAAAGGTTTTTTTTCTTATTTTGCGTGAGTGTGCATATATATATATATATATTTGAGTGTGTTTGTGTGTGCTGCTGGGGGTTGGGGGGGGTAAAGCTGTCATCCAGTCTGAATTAAAAGCCCTCACACATCAGCTGAACTGTTAGACGAGGAAACGCTACACTTCAAAGATCAAAAACAGCTTTGTCAAAAATAGTCTCATTCTGTCCTGAGCTCAAACATTGGTAAAATCTGCAAAACCAGTTTTTTTACTTTGGAATTTGTTTCTGTTTTTCTTCCCCCAAACTGCCTGCTCCTTTGTCTGCTAATAGTCCCTCCACTGCTGCTGCTGTGATCTTTTGTTTAGTCACACTTTTTCACCTTTTTTTTGTAGGTTGCCAAGAGCTCCTTTGTCTTTGAGTTCTGACAGATACTTTCCTTCCCCACATTAATATCAAGATCATTTTACAGGCATTAATGCCACTAACATGCATCATCTCATTTGATTGATTGGCTAATAAAAAGACAACATGACTCTTTCAGGTGCTTCTTATCTCCCAGTTTTCATCAGCAGATGCAGTTTGCTTGGTGGTCACGGTGTGTATCACTGAAATCTTCTGGGATTTCTATGAATTGAGAAAGGTAAAGCAATGCAAAATAAACCATGCAGTGTATAAAGCCCTCAAATCGGAGTTTGCATGTTCTCCTCATGTCAGCATGGGTTTTTTCCGGTTGTGTTGACTTCCTGCCAAAGTCCAAAGACATGCAGATTGGGTTTAGGTAAATTGGAGACTCGGATGTGACTGTGAATGGTTGTTTGTCTCTGTTTGTTGGCCTCATGATACCCTGGTGACCTGTCCAGGGTGTAGCCCGCCTCGGCTCCAGCTCCCCCCACGACCCTCAAAAGGATAAGTGGTATAGATAACGGATAGACGATTTTTTTTGATGTCAAGAAAAGTCAATATTTTACTTAATCATAGTCATTGGCTTGTGCTGCCGAGATTATGACCCATTTCTGACCAAAGACGTCTGTCTGGCATTAGATATGAATGGCCACCTTTATCTTGTAACAACACTGATTCATTTCCATGACAACTTGAGCAAACTGTTCTGATGAAGGCCGAGAGATGCTGTAGAAAAATACTGTTTCAATCAGGAGATTGATAACAGGGAGGAATGGAACATCAGCAGCAGCAAAGAAACATCCGTCTGATGGAGTCTGAACCCTGGTGGTGGTGAAGCTGGTGGTTGAACGTGTGTAGCTGAGGATCTGTGAGGATGGGATGAGGAGCAGGATCCCTGGTGATGTCACTGGACGTCTGCTTCCGACAAACGCTGGAGGTGAACGAGGGATGGAGGTGAATGACATCCGTCTGAGGATTAAGGGGAAATCTGACAGCAGCAGATAAAGGAGAAGATTTTAACATCTGACAGCAGCGAGATGATTGGCTCACAGGTGTCTGAATCTGAGTGAAGTGAAATGTGTGAGGTTAATTGACTGACAGTGTCAGTTAATTGTCGTTGCAAAGCAGCACAACACAAAGTACAAGTGAGACTGATGGGAAGTTCATCTCAATCAGGAGAAACTTATCGAGGAACAAAAGAAAATGAGTAAGTTCGGATGAAATTGAATTTATCGTGAAATAATAGGAACAGATGTTGTGTTTTAGGCCCAAACAGGAAGAGGAAGGCCATGGAAGCAGTCTCATGAATTACGTGCTTTGGATATGAAGGAGACTTTCCCCTTGGAGGGACGGAGCACGAAGTTAATACATGAAGACTTCTGATTGGACGGTTGGAAGGGAGATGACCTAGTATCCAGGGTTGAGGTGGTACAGGGGTGGAGGTGTGTCCTTTATTAATCGCTGTACTGAACGGACAGCTGAATGACAGGAGGGAGAGGGAACATTTTAACAGCTTACAGGTGATTGTGTCAGGCTGTGACTGGAGAAAAGAGAGAATGAGATATTGGAGTGAAGAGACAGCGGAAACTGGGGCATGTGACTTAGGAGGCACGTGTAAGAAGGTGGTATTTATGACTGAACTTTCACTTAGCTTCATTAGTTTTGCACAGATTTGGAGATAAAATAAAGAGCTGGAGAAACTGTTATTACAACTCTGTAGCAAATGTCGTCATAATCCATCTGGTGGTTGTCATTTCACTCCAAACTTCAAATGTCAGCCTCACGGTGGTGTAAAGGGAATTAACAAAGTCAGTACAGTACATTGAATATTGGAACCAAACTTCCTGGTCATTGGTTCAGTAACAGCTGAGATATTTCAGTCTGGACCAAAGCTGTGGAGCGACCAACACAGGCAGACTGACAGGCAGACAGACACTGTGGAGATATTCCATAGTTAACATCCTGGCCCACCGATGTCTCCCAGACTTCCTCCACGACTGCTGCCCAGATGGGGCCTTCTGGCACAGAAGCGTTTTAAACACAGCGTGGTGTCAAAACCAAGTTTAAGCAACTGCTTCATCAGAGTTTATAAAGTCCAGTATAGACTTCTCTCTACTGGGAGATATCCTGTTTCCCTTCTTTTTATGTGGCTTTGGTTACTGGCTTGTTTGATCTCCTCACATTAACAGCAATGCCATAAAATACAAACCCCACGAAGCGGCGAATGAGTCTGCCTGGCGAATAATAAGCAAACATGGCCGCCTGAACACACACAGACACATCTCAACCAGTGTGGAGAAATCATGACGCTACTGAAAGCCTCATTACGCTCTCTCTGCTCCCAGCCGGGGGCAGTGTGCGTTACATGGCGGCGTAATTTCGCTTCCGTTAAGACGCTGTAATAGCTTTGCAGGAGTAATATTTGTGTCATCATCGTCACCCGGCCTCTCTTGTGTATTGTGTGTTCTCCATTGTGCGTGGATGGCTGCTCCCTCGCTGGAGAGTGATTGACGTTCTTTGTCTGTTTGGCGAGGTGCCTGACATTTCTAAAAGTCACAGCCCACATTAAGGCTGAGTGTGTGTGTGTGTGTGTGTGTGTGTGTGTGTGTCATGTGCGGTATGTATATGTAAAACTTTAATTCAATATTTAATCTCCTAACAGGCATGAACAAAATGATATATGCAGTTTCACTTTCCCGCTGTGAAAGATATATCAATATTCATAATTTACAATAATCTGTCAATACAGCGCCCACTGTGCTGCAGCTGAATCAGAGCAAATCAGATTTAACAAAGCCCAAACATCTTTATCCTGCAATATTGGTTTTATAGTGCGTTGATGAGGATGTCTGGGTGTTTTCAGATGAAGTTCCCTGGAGCACTTCCCCGAGGCCTTTCACAGTAAAACTCTCAGTTGTGTTCAGGGCTTCGGCAACTCTTTCCCGCTCCTCCTTTCTTGTTCCTAGGCAGTCGGAGATGCAACAAGAGCCGGATGAATCTCCCACTTCTCTGTGTGTGTCTGCCTGTGTCAACTAACCTCTCTGTAAATGTGCCTGTTTTTAAGATAACGTGTGTGTGTATGAGAGTGTGAGAGAGAGAGAGAGAGAGATCCAATGACTGCAGTCTGCATATATTTTCCTCTTTGTCTCACTAAAGTATAACACAACATGTCATTGTGTTTGAACGCCAACAAAACTGAGCCAAGGAGTAATGTTTGAAACAGGATTAGACACTAACCCAAATGCAACCGCGTATGTTTACACACTAAATACGATTAAACATGACTAAAATATACATCAAACTCTTTGGTTTATTTTCTGAATGTTCCCAATTAAAATGGAGACTGTGTTTTGTGTAGTGACGCTGAAGCACTTCGGGAGCACAGGGAGGTGTTTAGGTGGCTGAGTGAATTTGCCTGGAAGATGTTTGGCTGGCTCAGGCCCGGCTGTCACATGTAACGCGTCTCGTCTAGTCTCTCGGTTCTGCAGATTTATTTGCTGACAGAAACAAAAAGCCTTTGTGTCAACCACACGCGCACTTATCTCATAGTTGCACTCACATCATTGTCGGTGCTGCGGATTCCAGGTCACGACAGGGAAATCCGACAACGTCCGCAGATGTCTGTAATATTTATGTCAGATGACGACAAACTGTAAGTCTACACCGTTCAATAACCGTAATGGACTGAATCAATACTTGTTATTGGAAACTCCCGTATACCTCTGTAAACTGGAAACTGCTCAGAGGAACTGCGGACAGAGGATCTGGCCTCAGCTTCATTTCCACAGGATCAATTTCCAGATGAATTACAACAAGTCTCTCTCCCTGCAGTCGACCTTGTTTATCCCCTCAGTGTCAGACGTACGAGTAGAAACACACGGCAGCATAAAGACGTATCGTATTTATACGGATGCCTTCACTTGTGTGTCTGCGTTTTCTGAGTTTATAAAGAACCTGCATCACAGTTCAGACCACTTTACTGCTGAGTGTTTCAGCTGCTTTCACTTGTCTCAAACACTGCAGGCTTCAGGCAACAGCGCTGTCGACAGACTTCACATCAGATGTTGCCTTTATTTACCCTCAATGTTACAGACCCACAGGAAATCACAGCCAACATGTTGTTGTCTTTAGCTCTACAGCTATTTTAGTGTCTCTCAGCCCATTGTTTTGGTTTTATGGCTCAAATGAACCTCATTTCTTATCTGAGCCACAGCAGGCGTCTGTTCAGAGAAGAACCTAAGCAATAAATTCACTGTACCTCCTACTTATCCATCACCAATCAGTATGTTTTTCCCTATATCTGTATTCAAGACCTGGTGTTTCAGTTTGAGAGTTTGACCTCTTGATTTCACAATCAGATTTTGTAATGCTTTGACTCAAGTAGCCCCTGCTTGGGGCTTAGATTTGCTCTGCTGATGCTCAAACTCTTCGCTTGCTCTCAGATGTTTTATTGCTTCGACAGAGTTCCTGAAGCTTCAGCTCTTCTCCTCATGCTGATTCTGTGCACATGTGAAACGTTTTGCTCTCAGATTTCTTCTCTGTATTTTTTGAACAACAATTCTATCCAAATTCCCCGTCCAATAGAATGCCAGTTGTAATGTCGACGAGTTAAATTGATGTGTTAGCTGTAGCTGTTTGAGACTCTTGAATGCGCAGTTATTCTAACCAAGTTCACACATAAATGTATGTAATATATGTTTTATATGGTTTTAAATGAAGCAAGGAAAGGGTGTGAGTGCATGAACCTGGTTTAGGTCACCACTCGAATTCTTAAAGAAGTAAAGCTATCATACCCCAAAACTAAAACTTATATAACAATTTTTTTAATTCAAGGCCAACTCAAACTCACAAAGATCCCCTCCATGATCACTGTCACAGGGTTAGCCTGTGCCCTTTAAAGTAAGATACACTATGTCCAGATACACACTGCATAGGCCGGCTCCGAGGCATCTGTGTCAGTAGTAGTTAGTGTAACGATTTGTTTGTCCGACAAAGCAGGAAATATTTAGGGGTCATAGAATACATGTAATGTATTTTGAAATAAAGACACAGCGACTTTATTGTTAAAGACAAAGACAGTGAATTGTTTGTCACCTGTTTCCTCTCTGCTGCACGTGAGCTCCCCTGTTAGACCTGGAACTGCCCAAACAGTGCTAGAGGGTACCATCGGATTATGAACAGGGGTTCCCGGGGGAAGGCACCAAGTATGCTAGAGTTGGACGAGGGGTTGAGTGTGTCATTGGACAAATGCTGTTTTAATTGGTTTTGAGAACTAATATGGACCCACAAGTGTGTTTGGTATGGTTGTTATACAGTAGAGAATATTTAGATTTTCTGGGTTTGAAAAAGCTCAAACCCCAAATTCTCCATTCAGTTTATCCACAGAGACAGATCTAAAGTTTGAGGGACACATTTCACTTTTATTCCCCCAAAACACCTCAATTCACTGATTAAACCTGAGACTTCATTCAAAAATGTAACCAGAGGCTCTTTCTTTAAATAAAGATTGTAGTTAAGATCCATGATTGCCATGATTAGTGGCTCTATTAAGATTTCAAAACCAACTGCTGCCTCCATTAGAACGGGAGGATGCATAATTCAAAACCATCTTGAGCAACAGGCCATAATGTGATGAATAACAAAGACCAGGCTGTTGCTCTTCTTCACTTTATCATTGAGGGGATTCAGTGTGGATGAACCTGCAGGTCAGACACCTCTGGTCAGATCTGCCATCAGAAACAATAGATTCTAGATAGATAGATAGATAGATAGATAGATAGATAGATAGATAGATAGATAGATGGATAGATAGATAGATAGATAGATAGATAGATAGATAGATAGATAGATAGATAGATAGATAGATAGATAGATAGATAGATAGATAGATAGATAGATAGATAGATAGATAGATAGATAGATGGATATACAATATAAAATGATGTAGACAGTGTTATGGTTGGTCTGTGGGAACTGAACAAGTGGTCATGATTTGTATTGTGTGTGTGTGTGTGTGTGTGTGTGTGTGTGTGTGTGTGTGTGTGTGTGTGTGTGTGTGTGTGTGTGTGTGTGTGACATAAGGAGGTTTTAGATGATGGTCAGACTGTCATTATATATATAAGCTCATGTAAATTCTAATTTAATTCACAGACACCGGATCAACCTTTGAGGTTTATGTAGGAATCGGATTATGGTCACACATAAAGTACACCCCCCACCCCTCTCCCTTTCTCTCTCTCTCTCTCTCTCTCTCTCTCTCTCTCTCTCTCTCTCTCTCTCTCTCCTTCACCCCAACCCTCCCCCTGCCTCTCACACCACCACCACCACCACCACCCTCGTCCCCCCTCTCTTTGAATGGGGGCGCTGGAACCGTCTGCCTGTCACCGCTTGCCTCTTTGTTCAAACTGATTTTGCTTCTGCTGCTTGGGGGCGGAGGGAGCACCTTGCTGTGTTGTGGGTGCACGCGTGTGTGTGTGTCTGTCAGTGTGTGGGGATGAACGGCGCATAGAGGCTGCTGCTGCTCAGTGAGCGGAGGATAACGCAGGAGAAGAAGGAGCGCGTAAACTCCAGGACGCGGAGCGGTTGCGCTTGCGTGCGCGCACACACACTCGGGCCGGTCTCTTTTTCTTCTTCCCCCTTTTGCAAAAGTGCTGTTTCACCCCTGTTCTCGTCGTTTGCCGTCTCTGCATCCTCTGGGAGCCTCTTTTCTTTCTGGAGAGCACCTGCACCGAGGCGCCTTCTCTCGCATTCCAGAGGATTGCACCACCAGGACGCACCTCGCCTTGTCACAGAAAGGTAAGAGTGAGAGCAGGAGGATTATGCGTGTTTTATGAGACAAATCATTTGGTCAGTGTGTCATACATCTCATGTCACCGGGTGGTGGGGAGCTCCTGTGCCCGCTCAGCTGCTGGATTCCAACTGTCTCAGGTCCTTGGCTAAATCAATGCACTTTTGCAAAACCATCGCGGGTCAATCTAAAGGTATTTCAGAGTCCCCTTTCCCAACTCTGCCCATTCACGCAATACCTAATTATATGCACATGCATTAAGTGTAAGTAATAAGTGTTTCCCGTGGACCGATCTGTGCCTCCCTCCTCGCATGACCACACAGCCTCACACACATCGTTTGGGATATCTTTAATTATTAACCAGGTCAGAGCTTTTAATATTGGTCTATATTTACAAGCCATGTAGGGACATGCATAAATAATCAAGTCACCAAGTAACCTTGTCTGTGTGTCCTTTACATCTCAAGTGATGTTATGTCTAGTAGAACTTTGCTTTGTTTCTCACACACACACACACACACACAACATCATTTTAGTCATTTCTGCACTGGTGTCTCTACGATTTCCACCTTAACCATAGTTACAACTTAAGGGTAACCCCTAACCCTAACCCAACCCTAACCCTTGCCCTAACCTTAACCCACCCTTAGCATAAACCTGACCTAAACTTAACCTTAACCTAACCTTAAAACATGTCTTCACCTTAAAATCGAATGATTGACATTGTGGAGACTTGTTTTTAGTCCCCATAAACACCAGTCCCCACAATGTAATATAGAAACAGATTTAGGTCCTCACAATATGAGTAATACCTGGACTACACACACACACACACACACACACACACACACACACACACACACACACACACACACACACACACACACACACACACACACACACACACACACACAGTCCTCCCTTTACAGATGCAAATAAGTAATAGAAATGAAAGGGTGGGAGGATGCAGTCTGTTGAGTGATGCAACTGTGGAAGCGGATCTGAACACTTGAACAGGTGTTTGTGAAATCCATTATGTAAATCACAGTCTCCTGCTGAACAAACAACATGTTGTTGAATATCTGCCAAAATCAGACATTATATTGAGCCATGCACCTCCGAGAGCCGTCACCTGGGCAGGACATTAAATATAGATGGTTTTGCTTATAGAATCTGGGTTATCACTGATCACGGTGTACTCTGGCAGCTTCATAGACGAGTCTGTCTTTACATCACACCACCTCATGTTCGTCTGCCTTGTGAAACTAACTTTGCTTTGGTCCTGTTGATATTAAATGAGGGATGACACAAAGAGTGACATGATGGTGGTATGAGTGATCGCCTGGTGTCCAAGCAGACGAACGGATCTCTGAGAGTCTGGTTTTGATGAGTGTCATGTTCTGTAAACAAACGCTGGCATGTACAAACACAGTGAAGGAGGAGAACTGTTTGGGTCACCTTGACAAATGAGCTGTATTGTCTGAGATTATGAGAGCCCCTGCAGCCCAATAAAGCCCAGCTCTGTTTCTATTCACCGCTCAATGTGTGGAGGAGTCTTTTCTTCTATGGCCTGGTTAGAGTGCCCACCACCAGCTGTGTGTCAGGGCCATAAAACAGGACAAGGGTAACAGGGCAACCCTGCGTTATGAGCGGGATGCAGTTGAAGGAGGAGGAAGTGCGTGTGAGCGAGATAACGGGGAAGTAGTGCATGTGGGAGCAGGAGCGTGGAGAATACTAAGGAATGAGGCTAAGAGACCGTGCTGAAAGTTTACAGCATGCATTTTTCATTCTCTTCAGACGTGTGTGTGTGTGTTTTTTGTGTGTGTATGTGTGTGTGTGTGTGTGTGTGTGTTGTTGTGAAGGGGCATGTGGGCCGGCACGCATACAGTAGCTGTGTGTATGCTTGTGTAGTCATCTGTGTAAGTAGATGACTGCACTTTTTCGAGGAGAGGAACCAGAGAGAGACGGGTTGTGGGGGGGAACAAAAGGGTCTGATTCTAAAATAGAGTACAAGCTGCAGTTCAGCTGCCTCGCTGTCTGTGGCTGCACACTCTGCACTCAATCAGCCTCCGTATTGTTTATCACGTCTGGCTGCGAGCCGTCTGCAATTTGAGGAGACTCTTTGCATCAGTGGAAGCCGGGAGTTAAAAAGAGTCACGTGAGGCACTTTTAAATAGATGAAATACTGTAGAAGTAGAAAGATAGGTGGAATAATCAATGAGTCAATCGACAGAAAAGTGATTGGAGCCAATTTTAAGTAGTTGCTCGAGCAAAAATGCCAAACAAACCCTTATTTCAGACTCTAAACTGTGAAGATTTGTTGTTTTTCTTTGTCTGACACAATAGTGCACTGATCATCAGTTTTTCTTTTTTTGTTTACATTTTTTACGCAAAAGATCAAACCCCAAAAATTTGAAAAAAATATCTGAATGAAGATTACAACACAAACAATTAGACAATTTATAGATTAATGATAAATTAATGAGCAACTCTTGAAATAATCAAATCATTTTTCATGTGAAAAGGACAAATATTTGCCGTTTTTCTTTGTTATATCATTGTCAGTTGAATATCTTTGGATTTTGGACTCAGACAAAAGATTTTACATCATCGACGTGGCTTTGGTAAACTGTGCTCAATCATGGAAATAATCATTACCCGGAGCCCTAATAGACACTTTTTCAGAATGAAATGCATCAGAGACGACAGTTTAGCCCCACTGATCACACATGTGCGGTTTTCTCTCCAGTTCACGGCTATGAGACTTGCTGATGGTGTATTTTCAGAAGAAGCCAAAGGTAATCCTCAGCCAGGCTTTGATATTGGTCTCTATGGTATGAAAGTGCCTGTTCTAATATGTCACTGCGGTGATTATGGAGTGAATTCCCCTTATACAGTGTTAATAACCAACAGAATGGAACTATATAAATGCAAATAACATCAGCACTGGCTTATAGAGGCCCAGGTGTACGATCAAATGGCTTTAGGATGATATTGCCCTGAATATGTGTTGATTTAGATTCGCTCGGTGTCTCTCAGTGTGTTGTACAATGCAGTAAATATATTGGACTTCTGTGCTGCAGTCCCCATTTTATTTTGCTCTAGCTTTAATTCATAAACAGCAGATCCAACTGTGAACTAGACTGTGAAGGGAAAGTGGAGATTTTATGATCTCACTGAACTTTGTCGTCTGTTTACAGCCAGGGGGGGAATAGGTTTTTAGACTAACAATGGCTTCACGGTGACTGGAGCAGAAACTGTCCACGTTTTCAGCACTGGACAGCTCTCAAATCTCCGAGCCCAACGATCCGACCACCGACATTTGTCAAAGGGGAAAAGAGCAGCGTGCGGTTTGTGGAGCTGCCGGATTTTGGCTGTCGCTCTGTGACTCTCTCCCTGGAATATTGAGACCCTTTTGCCAGAGCGAGTCCCTGCAGATACAAAAACCCAGAAGGGATTGGACAAACCAATCCATCAATCAACTTCCGTCTTTAGTCCTGGGCGGGGACAGGAGCAGCCCACCGGACCAATCATTACGAGCGTAGATGAACAGCTCATCCACACAAAGAGAGAAAGGTCGCTCTCTTTGTCTTTGGCCGGGGGGGCTCTCCTCTAAGTACCGACTGCATGGTAGAAGACAAACATTTGGTCAAATGCAATCCGAGTGCTTTGGAGGTGATTGACAAAACATAGGATGTTAAATAAAAAAAATAAAAATATATAGACACTAATGCATACCAAAGCCATCAATAATAGCAAAAACAACAAAAAAAGAAAGTTAAAATCATACAATATATATAATCAACATTGAAATTTTAGTTAAACAAAATAGAACAAGAATAATGATAATGATAGAAATAATAGAAATGATAAAAACCTACATAAAAGTCAGACTAAAGAGTTGGGTTTGAGTCTGTAATCATTTTCAGCTCCTCTCAGATATAATCTTAGCTTCTACCAGTCCAGACTAAAACGCTGCTCTGGAGCTTTCAAACTAAAACAGTCGCGTTTCCACATTCCTTTATCCTAGCGGCTCTCAAACTAGTTGTGTTGTGTTGAGTTGTGCAGACTCCAGGCACATCTGTAGGAGCGTTTCCAAACAAAAGTAGCTTTAGTCAGCACTTGTTGGATAAGAAGAAGCTTCATAAGTAGTAACAGAAGTTCCCTCTGCCTCTGTGGTGTAGATTTGAATGATTTGTCACTTCCAAGATGCTGTTGGGTTATTTTTATTCCTAACGTCACACTGTTTGAAACATCTCCCCTCAGCTATTTGTCCTGTTATTGTTTATTCGCTGTTGTGAGAATGAAGAGGACAGTTTCTCTGGGCATCGGCAGTGAACACCTGAAGGACAGAGCTCTGTCTTGTATTTTCTGTCCTCTCCTAGTTGATAGTCCACAGCCGCAGCGCGTCATTAAAGAAGACAGATTCTTG
Organism: Hippoglossus stenolepis; assembly: GCF_022539355.2. Taxonomy (NCBI): domain Eukaryota; kingdom Metazoa; phylum Chordata; class Actinopteri; order Pleuronectiformes; family Pleuronectidae; genus Hippoglossus; species Hippoglossus stenolepis. The sequence continues at coordinate 11,829,125 of NC_061493.1, forward strand.
GAGGACGTCCCAACAGTGTGTCTATATTTGCGTCTGTTATGCTGGGGATGAAAATATGGCCTTTACTGTCGCCTTTATGGCCGTGCTGATGATCCAAGGCAAACTGCAAGAGAGGGTGTGTGTTTGTGTGTGCGTGTGCGTGTGTGGAGCTGTAGAATTAAGAGTGGATGAATGCTGAGTCTCACACACACCTGATCCTTTATTGGCTTTGTCATCGAGAGCCGACCTCTGAACCTTCACCTTTGACCTCTGGGTTCTTTCAGACACAGCTGGTGTATTGGCCACTCAGACCACACACTGACAGCCCCATGATACATATATTTGACCCCTGATCCCAAAATCTATATTTTCCTCAATAATGCTTTTTACTTAAACAAACATTTTACGTGCAATACATTTGAATGGTTTCAATGGAACTGATTATTTAAAGCTACTTTAATCAATATTTTCATGGGACCAATGCAAAACAGAACAATTAAGAGAGTTATTCCCCAACTCTACAGATACTCCAAGATCGACAGATAGTTTTTAGCCTCTCCCAGGTCACTGTTTTGGTTTTCATGGCTGCATCTTGACTGTTTACTAGTGTTGCACAGCACAGCATTTAACAGCTAAAGAGACAGATATTCCCCTACAGGAGTTGGAGGAGACCAAAAATAGAGCTGAAAGCCCCGGGGATGTTATATATAACATCCATCAGGTTGTGCTATGTCTATTAGAAATGTAGATTAACTAGTGTTTGCCAACATGTTTACCATATTTACTTTAGAGGTTTATGATATATCAGTGTTGTGTTTAAAGCTGCCATCTTGTGGATAATGTTACTAATTAAAGCAGATTTAAAGTTGATTTTATACAGTTTGTGCTTTCAGATACATTCATGTGAAAAGTGTTAAATAACACATCAACACTTTAGTTTTATTTTTTTTCATTCATTTTATTCCTGAAATGTGACATGTGTAGTATAAAAGCCTGTTCCTGCAGGGAAATGAATACAAACACATTAAATGCTTCAGCTGAATCACCGTGGTTTTTCCGTGAAGTCCCTCTTTAAGTCAAATGAGAACATTTCTTTTCTCTTTTGTTTAAGAGGCACTGGTTACAAAACACTTGAAGCCAGTGTGACTTGATCCTTTATGATGCATTACAGAAACGGGAGATGATTGATTCCACTGAGGCTCTCGACTGGTTGTGTTGAAAAGCTACGTTACAACGCTCTGTTCTCACATTTGTGTCCACACTTACAGTATAAATACTGCGGCTGCTTCATATGTTATTCAGATGTAATTTAATAGATTTCTTTTGCCAAATCACTGTTGGCTAACATACACAGACATACGCGCAACAAAAACACACATGCGGCGGTGCCAGAAAGAGGCTGAGGATGAAGATGTGGAGAGAGAAAAGGAGCATATCTGAGATCATCTGCTGCGGGTCTGTTGAGTGCATCTGAAAGCCTCGACAGGAAGGATGCCAACAGATGGGTTTTATAAGAGCTGTCAATCTCTCTCAGGTATGAACAAATCATTGGTGGGACATGCATTAAACATATTCCCTCTTAGCTCTCTGTGTACTATAATGAATAGTTAATGAAAAGACCACAAAAGTTGTAACAGCCAACTACAGTTACTATAACCTACTTACAGTCCTGGCTCCTCGCCATCTCTCACTTGTTTGTTAGGGATCCCTCAGTGCTGCACGGGTCCACTTTTGCAAATCCGCGCACACTTGCAAATCTCCATATCGGACGTGTTAACCGCCATTATCTCTAAGTCAAATCTGGACCTGCCCAGACCCGTTTACATATGACCTGTGATTAAACACGTGCTACATACACAGTCACTCACATCAGCTGGGTTATGGCCTCCTTGTCCACCTTGTCCTCCTGTTCCGGTGGCTCAGTGGTGTTCTTGGAAAATAATTGCTGCGGCACCTGTGCACCTGCAGCTGTCAGTGTGTTTCCTCTGCGTCCACGTGCAAGACTTGTGGCTATCGAAAGGTATTACAACGTGGCAATTTTGTTGTTGTCTTTATTTGGTCCATTTGAAGCTGGTTCAATGTCCATAGTAACAATTACCTAAGCAACAGAGAAGTGGGCAATGGTGGAGTGGGGCTTTCACAGAGGCTGACTAGGCTTCATATAATCTTATTTAGATATAATCATTTATGAAATGTTCTGAAAAAAACACACTTTAGTTCTCACCCCTTCCCTATTTGTGAATTTATGTTAACTTTTACCCGTTACCCCGTCAGGTACCCGACCCGGTGCAGGAACTCAGACAGATCTTAACTGCCTCCTCTCTGCGCTTTACTCAACGCAGATCTGAGCCAAATTTTAACTTGGCGTCTGAGCGTGTTGTCGAGCTGGTTTAAGTAACCCCTGTCTCCATGCCCAGTGAGATCAATGGTTTCAGTGTGAGAGGAACGGGGTGTGTAATCTTGAATCGGAGGAACCAGCAGCTTTCCAGAGTCCTCTCACCATCTGAAACCCCCGGCCACAACTGCATGAGTCATTAGTTGCTTTGAGTGTGATTAGTCACCACACAGGCACACTGAACACAAAGGCTATCTGTGTCTTTGTGTGCAGGAAGTGAATAAATGATTCGGCTTAGTTCACCCTCCCTCAGCAGTGTCCTTTTCTCTGTTTTTAATTTCTTGAGCAATTAGCGTTCATGCACTCTGGTTTTATGTCTCTTTTATGGCACCAAATCTCGACTGCAACATACTATTACTGTATTTCCCCCCCCCTGTCCTTACAATTCATTAAGGAAAATTGCTTCTGTGCATGGCTGAATTTCAAATTTTCAGCCACACATCCATTCAGGATGGACCGACTGCAGCCTATTGCTCACAAACGGTAAATTAAGAAGAATTATGGAGCCTCCAGCGCAGGTTTTCTGAAGAGCTTTCATCATGGAAGTGTATTATCACAATGGTGATAAAATGACCTTCGTTTCACTCCTCTTCCTTCACGCTCGTCCTCTCCCAGCTCACCACTTTGTCTGTCACTCATCTGGTGTTATTATACGCCGCTCTCGTGAGGTAATAGGCGAGACATGATTAAAGAAAAAGGAGGAGAGGAATCAGATTTTCCTGTCAGGTCCCAGTGGGCTGACATTTTGTCCCCACACTGTAAAAATTATTCAGCTTCAGTCTCAATGTCTAATGGTACAGATTTATCTTAAGTCCTCAAGTCTCTCCTCTTCAGCTGCCTCATATTTCTAGATATTTTATTCCGTGGCTCCTTCTTGTCATCATGCCGTTGCCCCCAAAATGTTTTGGATCTTACTGCAGAAATAAAAATGTAATCAGGAAGTCATTTTCCCGAGCTCTCTTCTGTTGTGGGGAGAATAATATTCTGTCAAATACCAAGAAGAAAAGGAAAAACATGATTTGTGTGAGAATTTGTGTGAGAATCCAAATTGAATGTTATGGATTCAAAGGTGTGTTTGAATGCACTAATATGAGCTGTACATGTTTAAAACAGTAGTAGAGTAAGTAGACCATTACTGCAACATATCAATGACTATATAATTAGAGGTTAGAGATTATATTACCAAAGGTCTTGTTCAGGGTCGACACATCTACATTGTTAATCACAGTTGAGGCTCTATTCTGTACCGTATTTGGTTTGGGAAGGTTTATGTATCTGCATCTCAGTCAAATATTTTACTTCCACATTTCCAATACTCATTCATACATTCTATCGTGCTCCAGCCAAACAGTATATGGAAAGTTAAACCATAAAGCATACATGTAGTTTTACAAACTGTTTAATCATAGTTAGCGTCCAGACAGGATAATTTTGTTGACAAAGAGCTAACTTTTACCACAATCATGTACTGCAGCTATCTAATGCATATTTGTGAACCTCTCGGCTAATTATCACAACTAAAGCCTAGTCAGGAGTGAACCTGGAGGCCACTCAATGCAACCAGATTGGAGGTGTGCGTCAGACTTTGATTTAAAAAATTAAAAAACATCATGCATTTTAAGTTTGCTGTTCAAAAGAAACATCTGCCGAAATGAACCATGCCTCACAAAGCAGAGATTTTAGAAGCTTACAATCAAGAGTTGTTGGTTTTGTTTTGTAGCTGTTTTCCTAGAAGTGGGCGCCCACCTAAGATAACTCTAAAGTCCCAATGCAAAAAAGAAGCCCAGAGGTGAAAAAGAAATCACTGTAGCTGGTTTGCATCTCCTGAGTCTACATGGTCACCTGGAGTATGGTGCACAGGTACATTTTTTGGGTAAAAACCATGTCGCAGTATGTATGGTGTCAAACACCACCACCTCCTGAACACTGTGCAGCTCTGAACTGCAGCTATTGTTTAAGGTTAATGTTGCCGAAGGATGTATATGAACCAGCGATTGAGGATAATAATAATAGTGATAATATCGATTGCACGACAGCCACATATTCATAATGTGCGACACAATGATTGTTTTTGTTTGGTGGTTCTATGGTTTTTTATTTTCGTAGTCATTTATGTGAAACGCTTAGGACAAATTTCAGGAGAGCATTCTGATGATAAAGTGTAATTTTATCACATTAAATCAAGCGGTTCATTTGTTTTTTCCACCAGCACTTGGAATGTGTAATGGGTGTGTTTCATGGTTTAATATCAGTTTAAGCACCTTGTGTTTCTTCTCCACTTGATGATGACCTGATCACATTTTATGAGAAACGAGGTCATTTCGACTGGTTCACTTCCTTTTTCTTGCTCCTGCGTACATGCACGTGTATTTGTTGACTTGCAGGATGTTAAAGATTCAGCAAACGTGATCTAATGTTTAACAGAGAGATCGAGGGAGACCGGGTGTGTGTACCTGTGTTGTTGTGTGCGTGTGTTTCAGTGAGTTGTGTTTATGTTTTCTATGCATGAACGCAGAGGGTGAGATTCAGTGACTTCTGCACCTTCTGCACCGGCGGCGGGTTGATGTGGGACTTTATAGGAGCCGCACCATTACAGCTGTGTGCTTATGTCATCAATCAACATGGGACCCAATGTGGCCTGATTACACACACACACACACACACACACACGGAAATAACTTGTTCAACACTTTTCATGATTTTCCCTTCAAGCAGTTTTCCCACCTAGTGTAGGTCTGAAGGAGACTTGGGTCGAGGGGCACATACTCGCCTGCGTCACGATGATCATGGGGCTTCGACAGATTGACAGCTTAGTGCTGAGGCATAATGTCGACCTCGTCCGTTGCCAGCCTCGTCTGTTAGCTCTCTTTGGATCTCTGTCACTGCACTCACTGGCTCTCACAATGAGCCGAGAATCCGACCTATTCAGGCGACATCGTGAAAATGTGTCGGATGGACATCCACATTGATGTCCACTGAAGCATTTTAGAGACTTCTGGCTCTTTTCTCCTCAAGACACAACTGAGCCTGTGAGAGTGAAGAGGGGCGATTCAGAGGGAGGCGCTCACAACATCTGATGTCTCGTCCCTAACAAAAGCAGGTAGTGGTTAGTATGCAGCTGGTGCGACTGTATGTTGTAAATTCCCCACGGGTAAAACTTTGAATGGCTGCTGTCTATAGAAACACGGTTTGCATGTTGTATTGCATCCATAGAGATGTCCATATGCTGAACTCTGAATTCTGTTGCTGTGGATAGAAGCAGGGGCCCCTGCCAGTCCCAGGCACCCGCATACAACACCCTCCAATGCTCTGTGCTTGCAAGACTGGGCAAACTCCTCGGTGTCATGACCCTCTCCGAACCTTTAGAAATCTGCTGTCACCCACCCAGCTAGCTCCACCAGGCCTTCAGAGTCCAACAGCTCGACCCCAATCTGTCACAGCCCATCACGAGGTCCTAACCCACCTTTATGGTGCGATGCCTCTAAGTGTGTGGCACAGCGGGATCTCACCATCACCAGAATTCCCCCCTTTTTCATAAAGTCCAAGACCTACTTGGTTGCCCGCAAAAAATAAAAAAGAATCACAATTGTACTTTGATGACGGTATTGTTTGGCAGGTGTCACCATCTGAGGAACGTTTTTTTCTTTGACTCACACGCTTCACTTTAAAATGGCCGAACATTTAAGTGGGCTTTCACATGGTCGGAGAAGAGAGCCGCCATTATTCCTGTAATTTATAAAGGGTCGAGCTGGTCTTGCATAATGCTTCTTTCTGAGCTTCGGGATGCTGTTGGAATGAGTTGCTGTTACCTCGGTGAATGCAAAGGGGACATTTGCTTAGTTGGATCAATTATTTACTTCATGTAAGTGAAATCTAGACAGTCCAAACGAGCTGGACTAATTTCTGCTCAAATGGTTCCAGCTTCTCTTCCAACCAGTCTGGAAGGTAGAAGGAGCCTTTTTTTTGTGTCCACGGGTAAATGAATAATTCAGAGTTATTACTGTTGCTGGAGTCCCCTTAAAATCAGCATCACTATATAAAACAAAGCTGTGTTTACTTCAAACAGCATACCCTCCTCTTCATCTCCATTTCATACCAGTACGGGGCAATAAAGCTCCGTCTCAGGCGCCTCTCCATTGAGCTGAGACGCTTCGGGCCCCAAGCCAAACACTCTGGCAAAGTCAGCAGCTCATTGCTGATATGTGGTAGAATTTGCTCTATGTGGTGCAGCAGGAATGCACCAGAAACACTTTTTCACTGCAGTGCACTGTAACTTTATATTTTGTGGCGAAAGACTGTTTGGACGTTTTAAAAAATAATCCAGTTTTTCTCCATTAGAGTTCTTACTCTGTGTCCAAATCATTCTTGACAACATCTGATATTGTAGAGTATAAGACCGGGGCTGGATGCCGTCATTTGTATTAATACAGGCAGCTGCAGCTCAGGTGTTAAAGTGGGTCCTGGGTGAAAAATGTGAGTCACTGTGGACAAAAGCATCTGCCAGATAAATGTAATGTGTCCAACAGGGCATCCTCCCATCTCCAATTGGAAATGGGTTCAAAGGTCACTTTGTCTCAGTGCAGTGCCAACGTTTTACAGCCTCACACACACACACCCACCCACACACACACACACACACACACACACACACACACACACACACACACACACACACACACACACACACACACACACACACACACACACACACACACACACACACACACTGGTCTGTATTAGCTCCCTGGCTGGAAAGCGCTGAATGAGTAATTTGCTAAGCTTCAGTGGACCATGTCTGGGTCCTTAAGTGGCCTTATATAGATGAAGTTATTTATTTGTTATTATATTATCACAGTGATAATGAATGGATATGAAACATTATCTGCTGCTGTGATAATGTGTACGTGCAACCTTGTTTGCCTCAGATTAGATTTTCATTGATTTAAGCCTCAAGGCCATCTGGAACACTTGGTGTATTTTTTTACCATAGACAGTAAATAAAGATGGATGACTGACCTATTGTCCAGAATTGAAGCTAAATGTATCCCTTATACGAATCCCGCCATCTTGCACATTTGGAGGTCTGTATGTATCGAGGTCCCTTCTTGACCAATCCGTCAGTCTCAGCTGTCAATCGTGATGTTTCACCCATTGTTATATCATCAAATAATTATAGTTAAAACCAAACTTACTGGAAAAATGAACTCTTGAACAATCATCAGTAGGATTAGAACCACCGTAAATGAGAGAAAACAACAGAAAAGTATTTGATTTGCACTTTGACTTTCTTAGTTTGGTCCATGTCCCATCCCCTAACATGGAGGAGGCGAGGTTTATGACCTGCAGCCAGCCACTAGGTGGTATTTGAGACACTTTGGCTTCACTTTTACGGAGGAATCATGTACTCCTTCTTTACACACAGTCTATGGTTATAACTAATGTTGACGTCACAACAGTAAATGATAGAAAACAAACAACATATGAGTAATTTACTCATTCGTGAACTTTGTCACAGTCTGCGTCAGTTTTTGTGTCGGTGAGATTTCATGCTGCTGCTTCAACACCTGTTGTGACTTCACAGACGATGCTTTCCCTCAGCTTGTGAAAACTGGTAGACAAGTCATTAAAGATGAATGACATGTAACCAGGTGTGTGTAAACATCGGCAACACCGTTAGAATATGGCAGCTCTGAAAATAGATTTTATTTCCATCAGGCCAGCTTTTATTTTTTTAAGCGTTTAACCAAGAAAGACAGATTTATTTGTACAACAGCTGGATGGATGTGAAAAAGTATAATTAGCTTCTGAAGGGATAAACCAAACAGCTGTGGAGGTTTTTCCGATCCGCGCAGGAGCAAGTCGTCCCTCATCTGTTCCTACAATTAAAAATCAACAAACTGTTTCATGTGACAAAAAAAAAAAAAAAGAGACTGCATTTTTGGAGTTCTTTACAATTTGTCTCTTATTCACCATTTCACACACTGGTAGGGAGGGTTCAGAGTTCTAGCCTAGTTGCAGAAAGCAATTTGGGGTCGAGAGAAACATGAGATCTTTGGGGTTTCATGTCAACAATCAACATGTGTAAGATCTGAATATCAAAGTTACTGTTTGTCTTCAATAAAACATGGATATTAATGGTTGAGGTGATAACACTGATCTCTATCGTCTTGTTGGATGAATATGCATGAAAATGTAGAAGAGACTAACCTGATTGGCCACAATACATTTATTGAGATGAGATAGATATACAGACATTTTCTGCAAAGTGCTCACTATTTCACCTTTTATTGATAAAAACACTTTACATATGTCTCTGCATTATTTGTTCAGAAATTCCCAAAAGTAAAGAGGAACCCCCGATCTGGTAATATTAAAGAAAGTGAAATGAGAAAATTACCTACTTGGTATAGATATATACATTGCCATACTACTTTTTTCAGTTTCGGGAATATGGGATTATACTTATCCCACTTTGGTGAAGGTAATTATTCAGTGATAATCTGTTTCCATTTGAAAGACGTTTTTCAGGTTGCTGCATTCCCATTCCCAACCATTCACTTTGAGATATTTAATCTATTGGCAAAAGGAAATCTTGGCAATATGTTATGATATTTTTGCAAGTGCAGTGTGAATAAGTTTGTATTTTCTTCTTACTGATGATTGAAACCATCTCCCCCTCTCATCTCTGTTCTTTCTCCCTCTCATCTCTGTTTTCTCTCCCTCTCTTCTCTGTTTCTCCCCCTCTCTTCTCTGTTTCTCCCCTCTCTTCTCTGTTTTCTCCCCCTCTCTCCTCTGTTTCCTCTCTCTCTCTCTGCAGGTCCAGGATGGGGCTCACTCCATGTGCAGCTGGGCGGCAGATCCTCTTTGCTGTGATGCTGCTGCTCTATTTAGGCTTGGGTGAGTCTGTCTCCTACCTCCGCTCTTTGTTTCCTTCAAGCGCTTCATCTCCAAGTGCTAATCAGCACTTCCAGATGCAAAGGGACAACAGTCAGTGGGAACAGAATATGGCACAATAGTGTTTAGTGGAAGAAGAGGGAGGTAAAGGACAAGAGGAAAGGAATGAAGACAACTGAAAGGAGGATGAGTGGAAGGAATTAAGGAAGGACGAAGCACCTGGACCAGGATCCAGAGAAAAACAGTTCCCACATAAATTTTCTGACAAACACATATTCACAAGACAGGTCTGCGCTAATTTGAGTGTTGTAAGTGAAAGCTGACACAGTGAGGATGTTTGCAGACATGCTCAGTGGGATTGAGCTGGAACACCTCCAAACCCATTTGTGCAAATTTAGCTGACCATCTGTTCCATCACAACTCTGCATAAAATTCACAATTATGGAACAAAAAGAGAAAACGTGTCGGAGCTGTGAGTCTCTGGAGGATAGTAGCGAAGGTTTGAGGTCCCACTTGCAGCCTGCCGACTGCCTGTAGTAAAGATTAGTGGCTCTCCTTAATTACGTTTGCTACAGTTGGCAGGCGTGGTGGTGGTCGCCGGTCGGCCTGGTCGTTTTGTCCCTTTATTAAGAGGAGAAACTGCATCTGTCATTTCCAAAATTAAAACATAGCCTAGTCGTTACATTCTGACAGTAGAAAGTTTTTCATCCACATTCAATCATTTATATATGTATATTGCACAATCTAGGTAAAGGTAAAAGGATCTTGCCAGTACTAAAATTCAAAACAGGACCAAACAATCATTATATTTTAAGCTACTGTAAAAGCTGTTACATTTTATCGTGTTGAACTATTTTGTTGTGTTATCACTTTATTATTATTTTCGTTTTGTTTTGTTATATTTGTCTTCAAATAGTCAACAAAGTACCACTGTTCCAACCCTGCATGTGCCTAATAGGAATAAGGGAAGCAACAACTGCTGGTAATGGAAAAGGCGAAATAAGCTGTTTATTGTTCAATGAACCAAAATCGTCAGGTGAGATGAAGAACAAAGGAAGGGCTGCGGATGACGACAAATTCATAGAAACTGATAAAACAAAACCACCTTGACCTAACTCATGGAAACACACAGTCTCTGTATCACAAGAACAAAGAAAACACTGCTAAACATTCAGATCACCACCCATGACCTGACGGATATCTGGACAAACAAACGACAACATGAGGTGCAAATCATAATAGTGTATGGAAATATACCAGCATAAGACCAATAACAACCCTCTGGTACCACTGGATGATCAATGCTGCACACATTTATTACCAGTTAATGGTAAATACTGCTTGTCCATATCGTTTCTATGTGATGTCCTGTGATTCACATCATGTCCAATCTCCTAATAACACCAAGGAGTTTATCCCAATGTGACCCTGAACAGGATAAGTGGCTATAGAAATGACTGCATCATAGCTGTATCAATACTGATTAAAAAACAAATTAACTAATGAGCTTTGCACAGCAGAACATCAGGTGGAGTAAAGCTACTTATTTCACATCTTTTTCACAGAATGACTGAGCAAACTGTAGAAAGCTCCAGAAAAAGCTGAATAGACTCTGACTCATTTCATCAAATTATTGTTTGCAAGGTCAAGAATGACTCTTCAAGCTCAGCATCTTATAATAAGACTATTTATATATGTATATATAATCTGTCGCTGCATTAGTATTGTTAGTAGGTCCTTATGTTTATAGGTTTACGGGCCATAATTACATATAAAATTGTTATGGGGGAACTCTGCTGTAATGTAAAGAGCTCAGTGGAGTGAGGAGGATGAACAGGAGGTGGAGACGACATCTGTTAATGACAGAGAGCGTCCTCTCATGTCACTTCCAGCTCTCCGCTCCTCTTTTCAGGCCATTTGTCTTTTGTCCAATCTGTCAGCACCATGCTACACGACACACTTGTCATCCAGAGTCCCTCAATTTCACCCATCCATTTTCTTAGTCCTCCATCTCGCCCTCCCTCCATCTCGCCCTCCCTCCACCTCTCCTTAAATCTTTCCTTCCATCTCTCTCATTCCTGTTCTCCGTCATGTTCAGGCTCTTATGCTTTTCCCTGGTATTTGTGATTCTGTGATTACATCTGATTTGTAGGGAAGCCAGCGGCGGCGTTCTCCACTGTGGGGAGACGTTCTCAGGGGGTTTAGCTTGTGAAAGCCAATATAAATGCAGATGGAAAATATCTTTCAGGGATTCAATTCCATCGTGTGCCATATTCCAAATGAGGCTTTATTTTTTTTTATTTTAACACAGGTTCTTTTGTTACGCTGATGTTTTCTACACATTGCTCTTTTTGACTAACAGTGAACATTTTACAGAGAGGAACAGAAAAAAGGAATGCAGCACTCCTTGAATTAAGTAGAAACAGCTTATGACCTTACTATGTATTATTATTGAGTAGACAGTATTAAAACAAAATAAAAATCTACAAAAAAATATATATATTATGAGAAATATGTATTTAAAAGGAAAACAAATATTAATGATAATAATAAAATAATAAATACAATTCAATTAAATTGTGGTAAGAAACTAAATAAAATAAAATGAAAAATAATGAAAGCCATAACATACCAATGTTAAACTAAGGTCCACAGAGGATAACACCACACAGAGATTTCTAGGAACTGTCTGGTTGGAGGATAATGTCTGTGTAGATGATCACGTTGTCATGGTTACATTTAGCCTGTATATCCTGGCAACCAGCCTGGTTGCCAGTGAATCGCTGATATCAGGCTGCAGAACCATGAACCTAGCTCTTACTGTGTCGATGCCTTTACACTGATGTTTCTGTGGCGTGAAATTTATTTAAATGAATCTGTGAGTGACAGCCGAAGTCATTTGTGTGAGCGGTGACAATATATATAGAAATGTAAATAATTACTTGGAGCTGGTGAGCCACCATGTTCACTTGTGTGTATGTGTTCAGGTGTGTGTGTGTGTGAAAGCCTGGGTTGGGTTTATTTGCTGGAATAATAAAACAAGTTCCTCATTCATTTGTGGAAATGTGAGACACTGCTAATGAATCCCAGAGGAACCTGACACCTGCACACGCTACACTTTCTGTGCATCTCCTTGGCTGCATTTACCCTAATCAACCAGCAGAAAGATTTGTATTTGTCTGCAGAGCCCTTTCTCAAAGCAGATTTATGCAACACATTAAGTGAATCATAATCACAGGAAATTGTTTACTGCCCCATTTTCTCTGTGTCGTTTTCTTCCCTCGCAACATATTTAATTTCATCATCTAACTATGCTCTGTTCTCGTGTTGTTGCCCTCTAGGTGAGACCTCCTCCGTAGTGAACATGCGTAGGATCACCCATCCCACAGTACAACAAACACTGGCAGGCAAAGCTGTCCTGCCCTGTGTCTTTACCCTCCAGAGCAGCTCCTCCAGCCAGCGTCCACACATCCTGTGGACCCGCACCGTGGCATCTGAAGGACAGGAAGCTCCAGTGGAGCAGATTGTGCTTTCAGCTAAAGGTAAAACAAAGATGTGATGGTACAGTGGGATTCAGCTGCTGATAAAAACCTACATTACTCAGTCAAATAACATCCCACAAGTGCAACAACGGAGCTTATAATATGTGGATGTGAGTCTTTCACAGACAGTCACCACCTGAGTTGGCAGTTCTGCTAAGCTCAGAGAAATTGAACCTGAAGGCCTCACAGGAGAAGAATTTAACAAGCTGACTGTAGCAGCTCCAGGATTTCAAATGATAAACCTTTTTATACTGAATTTCCACTGTAAACACTTCAAATCTGTCTGAGTGGAAGCGTTTTAGCAAAGTCAAGGCTTGTACATATGAAATTAATCTACCCAGGGCCTTTTTTTATAGTATCTAACAGTTCATTGATATATTCTGATATCATTTGACATTGAAATTATCTAGAGGGGCTGTATGTGAGAACGCAAATGACCGACTCAGTGGCTCAGGACATACTCCAGAATTTTTACTGCCACCACAAAAAAAGGAATGTGTCCAAGGGAGCCCATGTGACGGATATAAAAGTGAAAAAAACAAAATGAACACAAATATCGAATGATGATGAAAAAAAGGAGCCGAACATGTAGAAGGCACAGACAAAAACGTCAACTTTTAAAAACAACAAGTTTCGAGGTGATGAGAACTGATGCCAGTGTTGGTGTAATTTATACGTCCAGATATTTTGGACTGACGAGGACAATCTCCTGCTGCGTTCATGTTTGAAAACGGCTTCATTTTACACCATAAAGTTGGCAACTTGCAGGTGAACATAGTGGAGTATTTAGCAGCTCGCGAATGAGTGTGCAGAGCAAAGCTGAGCTAAAAGAGAGTGAATGTTTGACTTGTCTTTGTTTGATCAGTAACAAAACCCCAAATTAACGAAAATCATGTTCCACAAGCTGGATGTATAAATAAGCAGCTGTTTGCCAAAACGTTTGCTGTATCAACTTAAAAGGTAATTGCAAATTGTGATTGTTTCTGATGCCAAAAATAATCATGAATGTGATTGAATCTGAAAGGTTTCCAAAGCAAAACAATGACATAGATCTTGAGCCGACAGCTGGAGCTCCTGCAGTCAAAATGAGATACAAACCCTCAGGAAAAGATTTTCCAGGAATTTTTCTAGCAAAAATAGAATTTGAGAACATAATTATATCTACATCAATTTGTCTGTGGTCCCTTGAAGTTTATTTTATATCTGTATATCTGTGCAGGATGCCAGTTGTATTGAACAAAGGTTTGTTATCTCTGCCAAAGGTGATGTAATCAAGCTGAATAAGGCTTTCAGTGGCCGCGTCATGCTGCCAGGACACACTGCCAATCCTCTGAATGCTACCATGGAGATCTCCAGTCTCCGTACCAACGACTCAGGCACTTACCACTGTCAGGTTGTCATGGGTAACGACTATGAGAGGGACACTGTGCCCCTGGTGGTCTCCGGTGAGTGCCGCAGCGTCTTTCGTCGGATTTCTTTGTGAGCAAAAAGTTTTGTGCCGCAACTCTCCAAAGGAAACAAAACAGAAATCCTGCTGACAGACTGAGCAGCATTTACACAAAAGCCTTTAAAATTCTTCTTTTAACTTCATTGATTTCCTTGTTTGATTGCATCCAATGCTTGTCGTGCTAATGTAAGATAGATGACAGCTGCTTTAAAACAGAAGCATGACCAATTAAGCCTTTTCAGCGTTAGATTAGTAACATTGATTCTCCATATCGATATCATAATGATGGACCCAACACAATTCTCTGTGTTGGTGTTGGAGTATTATCTAACTTTCCACTGGAGTGAGTGTGTTATTCTTTAAATCAAAGTGTTTGGACCGAACACCAATGATCTCTTTTCTGTTTGCTCATATGCTCATTTGCTGGAACTCGCATACTGTTGTATTGATCTGTTTGTGGCCTGTTCTGTTACATCCCACTACGAATTTTTAAATGTTTTGCCTCAACTCTTTTCCCTGCGTCTGCCCGTCTAGGCGTGGTGTTTCACTACCGGACCCCCAGCGCCCGCTATGCCCTCTCATTTACCGACGCACAGCGGGTCTGCCAGGAGAACTCAGCACAGATCGCCACACCAGCCCAGATGTGGGCAGCGTACTATGACGGCTTTGCCAGCTGTGCAGCCGGCTGGTTGGATGATCAGACCGTTCGGTGAGAAGACGTTTAATAACTTCCGTTTGCTTGTCACACCCTCACATCGCTGCTCGCTGGTTGCAATGAGTCTTGCTTTGCTTTGCTCAAGGTATGCTGTGAGGTTTTTGATATGTCTGACTCCCTACTGGCTAAATATTATTAATATTATTATTAAATTAAATATTATTAATAATTTGGTCAATAAAATATAATACATATTTCCTAGGGTTCAAGTTACTTTAGGCTATATCAAATAAAATTAGGATATGAATAGATTTTTACATTCGAAATTTTTCAACCAGTAAATTTGGGGCATTTTTGCAGAGCTGGTAAGTTGCTCCTGAAACACTTTTTGTCTTAGTTGTTAAAGTCCTCTTCACGTTCCGATAGCCATCGATAAACAAAGTTATCTGGACAAGAAAAAAGCTGCTTTCTCTGACCCTCACAGGACTTTACTAATAATTTAATTCCTCCCGAATGATGAGTTGTGAGGCAGTTCATGCGTTTTGGGGGCGTAGCTTTGACAAGATGGCCGATGGGAAGGTTGGGATGTATTGGTTAGATGTTTTCAAAGTGGAGCCTTATTACCAACCCTAGCTTTAAATGAATAGTTTGGTAAATATGCTTGTTTGCTTTCTTACGAAGTCAATTGAGAAGATTGACACCACTCTCATGGTTGCACACTAAATGTAAAGCTACCTCCAGCAGCTTAGCTCTGTCCAAAGACAACAAAATCCGTTTACCAAGCTAGCTGTTTCCCCCTGTTTCAAGTCTTCATGCTAAGCGAAGCTAACCGGCTGCTTGCTGTAGCTTCATATTTACCATACAGACACAACAGTCGGATCAATCTCTTCTTAAAAATAAAACTGTTAGACAAGTAATCGATTATCAAAGCTACTGCAGTTTTTCCTTCAATCACTTAATCCATTAATTGATCAATTGTTTGAACTCTATTTTAAAGACTGCTACATATTTTTGAATATGCCTGCTAATGATCTCATGAGAATAATATTCTTTGTTCACTTTCTCTTCTCGGATCTTCTGCTTTTTCAATTGTTATTCAGTTCTTTTGTTTTTTGTTTTAATCTGCTTCTGGATCATGTTCATATTTTTACCGCTGTTGTTTCTTCACTGTTCAATTGTATTTTAATCTATTCTAATCCCTTGCCCTTTGAAAGAGAGCACTAATAGGAATTTATTCTAAACTGACATTTAAAGTCTTAATGAGAATCAAAGTTTTGATATGTGTGCTAAGATCATATTCATACAGTAAAACATCCATAAGATATCTCTAATGCTTATTTCCTTTGATCAGACAAAAGAAAGACTAATCCCAAATTTATTACCGTTTATGACTCCCACATGATTCGTCTCCACAGCTATTCTGTCCAGCTGCCAGAGCTTGGTTGCTATGGCCACAAGGAGTACTCCGCTGGAGTGAGGAATTATGGGAAGAGGGACCCGAAAGAGCTGTTTGATGTGTACTGTTTTGCCAAAGAACTGGATGGTACACACACACACACCCACACACACACACACACACACACACACACACACACACACACACAGAGAACATATCAAAACCAGTCATAGCTTTACACTGATGTCTGCATCTTATTCTGCTACACTACTAAAGGATAATACTGGCAATATATATTTTTTCTATTCCAATACAAAAACATTAAGCGACAATGACTTCTCCTAGCAAGTTTATTGGTCTTGTGTCATTGATCCAATTAATTGTCCAAATCCTATAAAAAAAAAAAAATCAGCAACTCAGACCTTTGCACTTGGTGACATGTCCCCTCATAAAAGTGACATGGGCACTGTGGTTTATATTAAGCCAGTCCCACGAGCACCATCCTCCTGCTGTAAATAGGGGATACTGCATCAAAAGTGTATTAATCCACATCTAAAAATAGTTCAGAGCAAATTCAACAGTCCTTTTTATGCCTCCACGCCATACTTGTGAACAAAACATCTCAAGAATGCCACCAGGCAATGGGTTCAAATTTGGTATAAATGTTCAGTTCAACCTAAGGACAAACTGATTTGATTTTAGTGGTCATATGTGACAGTGGCACTTGGACTTAAAGATGATAAGTGATTAAATTCCAGAGGTCAAAGGTCACAGCGACCTCATATGACTGTGAAAAAAATGTTTGTAGACTGAAACTGCGCTGGTTAGTGGAGGCGGTTATTTTAGTTGAGTAATGTTTGGCAAAAACCCCAGTACCCAGGTGTTTTAGGAAAAGATTCATTATGTTATGACTGAATTTTATATTCGTGACAAGCTCCCTTTTCATGTCTCCTTCCCTTAGGTGAGGTGTTTCACTCCTCGGTCCCGGGCAGGTTGTCTCTGTCTTCGGCCTCAGACCGCTGTGTGTCCCTCGGGGGGCAGCTTGCCACGGTGGGGCAGCTTTACCTTGCCTGGAGGGCAGGCCTGGACAGCTGTGCCCCTGGCTGGCTGTCCGATGGCAGCATTCGCTACCCGGTGACCTCGCCTCGCCTCGACTGTGGAGGGATCCAGCCGGGAGTCCGCACCGTCACACCCAACAGCACCGCTGACAACACCACAGTTCTATATGATGCTTATTGCTACAGAGGTATTATTAATTGTGCTGTTTTTGTATACTATTTCTGCTTCGGGAAAAGACTATCAAAACTACAGAGCTAACTCATTATGGATTGTTTAGACAGCAATGAAAATTAATCATAAATCTGTACTATTATAATTATGTTGAAATTATGTTTAACGTAAATATTATTTGGACTTTATAGATCTATATAGATAGAAATGGCCATAAAAATGGATGAATTCACAGATTTATTTACCACCTCACTCATAAGAGAGGTGTTGATGTTGCTGTGGAGGATTTAAGTGGCTATTTGAATCAGTTATGATAAATGACATTACTGCTGTTGTAGCTATGGCAACTCTGATTTCTGATCCACATTATCTACCCCACCGTCATGTCTCTGTGAAATAGCTGGATTGACAGAAGAAGTGCAAAGAGGACAGGATGTCAATATCTAGTGGTTCATTTTCACTCGCGGCTTCGTATGTTGACTGATATCGGTCAATTTCTGCAAAAGTTAGAGACACACTGGGTGAAATCCTTCAGCGACAGCAATGTGAACAGCAGATCTTATCAACTTGTTTCCTAGGAAACATAAAGAATATGGACTCCATGTCTCACATCTACACCTCCCTGTGGAAGCCCTGGAGCTACCTCGCAGGCTCAAGTGATGCTGACTCCTCAGGGATGGACAGCCCCGACCCGACTACACAGCAGGCTGTCACTACAAGAGGTTTCTCATTTGTCTGTGGTTCGAAGATCAGTAGCAGCACAAAGAAGCTCATTAAGAGAATCAACAATCTAATTAGTAGATTTAGACATAGTGGCAATGCACTTCATTTGGGTACAAGTATAATGTTCTTTCTACTTACATCCATACAGGAACCTTAAATGGCAGCGATGGTTCACCTTCCAACTGGACAGGATTGGTTGACCTTGAGGAGGAGGCCACTCTTAACAGCACTGATGCTGGTGAGTCTGATTACTAGTATTGATTTCTGTAAAAAATAAAGATTGCTTGTATTGACCAAAGATCCTGTGGATTATGATTCACCCTCAGCCTCAGACCCCTGGTCCTCAGAGTCTTCAGGATCCTATGTGACCCTCCAGCTAATCCCAGGACAGAGCTCCTTAGACTGGGGAGAGCAACTGGAGCCTGGTCCTGACTCGGAAGAGTTTCTCCGACCCCCAGTTCACCCAACACCTGCTGAGAAGAAAGTCAGTCAGGTTTTGTGCTTCAATCAGTTCTGTTTGAAATACCAAAAAATGATGGCATCAGTGAATCAGCTAAGTTTCTGTCCATCTGCTCATTAATTCAGGTGATCTCAAAGATTGCCAAGTCCATGTGGAAGCCTTGGAACTACTTGGTGGGAACTGGAAACGAGAACGGGACCCAAGCACCAAACGGGAAGGAAGGTGACGAGGAGACAACTACAAAAAAGGAAGATCAAGAATCTAAGCCTTCCAGTACGGCATCTCCAGGTGTGTGGATCATTACTATTTCTAATCACTGAACTGAATGGCCTACTAACCAGGTTTTGACCCCTGATGACAAAGAGCTTTATAGCGTTTGACTTAAATTCATGAGGCTTAATAACATTATATTTGTATGTGTGTATTCTAAGCTTATTTCTTACTTTCAAGCCTTGCTCACTTTAGAACCGAGTCAAATGTAATCCCTTCTGTCATAGATAAGGACATATCTTGGCAACTCAAATTAGCTAAGAAAAATTAGATTATTTTATTAAGACCCCCATAGCTCAGAATGTACATCTTTTTCTTATTTGTAATATCTTTGGATATCTGCAAATAAGGTGTTTTATATTTCCTCAGATTACCTCTTTCTGGTCGCCTCCCTGTAGTGATTTAGAGGGATTTAACCCCAAAATGGAAAATATTTTAATTGCTCAGTTACTGTATGAGTTGGCAAACATTTATCATAAATAGGAAAAAGATTTAGGTGCTGAACCTATAGAAGATGAAGGTGGTTATACTCCTCGCAGACGTATCAGCCTGGTTACCCTGCACAAAATAAATCATTCCCTTTCCCCTCTATATGCATCAAGAGCTTTTCTGATATAGGGACACATTTCCATTCCTTCTGGGAGTGTAAACTTGTTTCCAGATTCTGGGCATCGATTTCCAAGGTAATTAGTGGGACCTTTGAAATAAAAATAAAAAAAGACCCTGGTGTCTACCTCTTAGTTGTTACTTCCAGGGAATTACACTTCCCTACATGCACTCCAAACTTCTTGAGACGCTTTTTAATTGCTCAAAAGTGTGTCTTACACAACTGGATCAAAGACTTTCTGCCAAGTGTCACGAAAACAAAGGACAGTTTACTGTAGGAAACACGGGGAAGAAATATCAGGGATGAAATAAAACCTTTAAATAAACTAATAATCCCATAAAACCAGTCATCCTCAAGCCCACCAGTGGACAAGGACATGTTATTTTGATAATTAAAAGCAATGACACTAGAGAGGGAGAAACAAACATCAAGAATAATCTTCATATGACTCAGATGACATGTGGTGTTATTTCTATAATTAATAAATCAAATTTGGTGGAGGCGGAAAAATCAAACGGAGAGACAGTAAAGGAGGCACCGACAATTCTCTACTTAGCATTTTGACAGTTCAACCAGCTCTTGTCTCAGCTGTCACCAGAATATGTTTGGTTAGATTCCATTTTCCTTATCAGAGAAGAGTTTTCTGTTTCTAACAAATTCAAACCCTCATCAGCAAGTGGTTAAGAATCACTTTAATGTCAAAACAAAGACTGTTTTCAAGAGATTTGTTTTAATGGTGCGGCATTTTTGTATCTTCAAAATCGCCCACACAGAGCATGCACAAACAGAAGTATTTCTGTGCCTGTGATTGTGTTGATTTGAGTCTTCCCACATGAGTGCATAAGCAGACGAATCATGTCTCTTTAGCTTGATGCCCATTATTAACCCTGGAGCACAGGCATTGTGTGTTGAAATCATCAGGTTTCCTTCCAACATAAACACTAGGAAGACTCATCAACCTGCATTTCTCCTCCCCATTCCTCAGGGGCCTTCTGAGTTTAAATGTTTTTATGTGCTGGCGGAAGAAGAAAGTGGTTTTCAAATGGCAGACGTTGCTGTTCAGTGTTTGTTGAAACTGTGTTACAGAGTTGTTGATTCAATTTTGAGGCAATTTGTGAGAGCGTGGAGGTCCCGCGTTTCAGGCTGTGTGTGTGTGTGTGTGTGTGTGTGTTTAACAGGGAGGTAGTGTGTGTGAGATGAAGAGAATGGTGAGGAATGAGACTAAGAGACCCTGCTGAAAGTTTATAGCATGCATTTTTCATTTTGTTCAGACATGTGCGTGTGTGCGTGGTGTGTGTACGTGCAGGTGTGTCTAGAGGGGATTTAAAGCTTCACCCAGATGTTTTTTTTGTTGCATTTGTACTTATTCATCGTAATTGAAAGTAGCTCTTTTAAATGTGATAATGACACAGGAGAGTCTTTAAATTTCATCAGCAGTTTGTTAATTAGCTTCAGACAGTGTTATTTTGTGCTCTTGCCATATATTGCCATGTTATTTAATTTTGCAGCTTTTAGTGTAATGACTTTGCAGCTCAGAGGTCAGTTGTTGTGTTTAGTTTATTAGTGTATTTAACAGGGGCCATGTACAACACAACTGTGGAGTGTGGTATATGTACTCTAGCTAATTTGTGGTCTCTATACACTGATAGTGCGAGCAGGCATGTGGTGGTTCTAGCTTGAACAGCGCCCTGGGCTATAGATGCTATTTGAATGTAGGTTCATGCATTATTTATATGTGACACTTAATGTGAATATACAGCAATCATATATTCCATATGTGCTTTTTATATACTCTCCGTAAAAAAAATTTTTTTGAAAGCATGCTGCTCTCTCGCGTGCCCACGTTGCTTATATACGCTACTGGTAAAGGTCCATGGGATGATGGTCAGAAACTACAAGTGTTTATGACAATGCACACATTAAGACAGTTGTATTATTCCAAAGTAGGTCATGTGGCAGGAAAAAAATACTATCTGTTCTTTTCTTAATAACAACTTGTATGTTGACGTGAATAACATGTTCACATCATAAACTGGTAATTACATTACACACGTTTTTCTGAAAGCTCACACTTGCAGTAAGTGTTGACGGTTAAATCTTTCTGTCTTTGTAAGTCTAATGTTTTTCGGTATCTTATGCAACCCCTGCAGGCAGTGTTCTCTGGTTAAATCTAGTGGTTTTAAAAAAATGTTATAACATGGGAAATGCTCGGCTCTATTCTGACCTTTATTGAAATGTTTGTTTTCAGTGTCCTCAGAGCTTTGCCTGCTAGCGTTGATAATATTGAAGTGTAGACAGCCTGAGTGTAGTGACAGAGGAAAAACAGCTGACGAAGAGCAGACAGCTTTGAAATGTTTTGTCTCCCTTGACGAGACAGACAGAATCCACAAGATTATTTTTACTTGGTTCATCACTGTTGTTTTCGTCTTCTGCACTTGTCGGCAAAAACGAACACCTCTGGCTTCACTCCTGGTTTTCTTTTTGTTTATTTTGTGCCCTCTGCAGGTTTGTTTTCTTGGGGAAGTTCATGGTTCAGCAGCCCCTCCAAGGAGAGCAGCGCACCAGCCAGCGTAGACTCACCCACTCGTCTGGCATCTACCTTGCCCGCCTCCGGTATTCCTATCACTACAGATAGCACCAAGACCCAGGAGAATCCAGAGACCCACACATCCACCGCCTCGAGCTCTGCACCTGAAATCACCTCATCCAGCGGGGATACCTGGGTCCGCGTTGAATCAGAGACCACGACCCAGCCGGGTGGCAAGAGGGAGGAGACGGTGACCTCCAGAGCGAGCGGTAGGGGCGGCAGAGGGAGGGGAAAGAAGAACCGAGGCGAGGACAGGAGTAGAGGAGAAGAGAAGGAGAGAGGAGAGGAGAAAGGGAAAGGAGAAGATGAGGGGAGTGGAGAAATCACCGGAGCAGAGGCAAAGGGGGAGATACAAGTGTCACGACGACCGGTTGGAACGTCTAAACCGAGAGAAAGGTCCAGAGAAAGATCCAGGGAGAGGGGTCACAGGAAAGGACAGTCCACCGCTTCCACCACCACGACTGCCACTGCCACCACCAGTCCTCTGGAGATCACTGGGACGACCACAACTGGGTCGGAGAGCACCGACTTCTCTACATCAAAATCACCGTCCAGTTTACCAGCAGGAACACCATCGATCTCCCCTGACCAACATCAAACACTGTCCTCATCCCCCTCAGACTCACCATCCCCATCAGCCACAGTGTTCATGTCCTCTTCTCAACCATCGTCACCATCTCCTTCCCCTTCCTCTTCCTCTTCCTCCTCTTCTTCATCCACTTTCTCACCTTCACTGACTTCCCAAACCGCATCCCTCTCACCCTCACCATCATCAGTCTCCTCCCATACCCTGTCTCAAATGGTCGGATCAGGAGACCCATCACCGTCTCCTCACCTCGAAAACCAGGACGGCTCCTCTAACCCCCTGACGCCGCTTCACTGGGTCCCAGTGAAGACAGCAGGTCAGAACAGCTCTGTGGATTATCCCCCGTTACTGTCAGGGCCCCCGGATGAGGAAGAGCCCGCTTGGTCTCACGCCGTGGGCTCAGGGGCCCTGTTACCTGGCAACATGGAGGAGGAGAGCAGCAGAGGAGCGAACGTCAGCACCGTTACTCTGGGCCCAGCAAGTAAGCTATGTTTGTCTGTTTGTACATTCTAGTGTATCTACGTATCTGCATGTGTTTGAATTAGTCATAGATTGTAGTATTATGAGCATTATTTTGATTTGATAGCGGATAATTCTGATCCTTCGCTCCAAATTATATGGTTCAGATATTCCACTGTTCCTATGGTAGCAAGTTAATCGGTCAACTATAACTGACCACTTAACGTTCTAATTAGCATGCCATTAACCAGTAGTTTGTGTTTAAAAAAAAAAATAATTAGGCTAGATTATGATAACATAGCGAGATAACCTAAAG
This sequence comes from Hippoglossus stenolepis, assembly GCF_022539355.2. Taxonomy (NCBI): domain Eukaryota; kingdom Metazoa; phylum Chordata; class Actinopteri; order Pleuronectiformes; family Pleuronectidae; genus Hippoglossus; species Hippoglossus stenolepis. The sequence goes on from NC_061493.1 coordinate 11,852,671, forward strand.
CTTTCATTTTGTGTTGTGTTTCTTCTGCAAATGCATCACAAATAAAGACACGGCCAGGAGACTGGATGATGAATGAAAGCTTGTTTTTCTGCCTTTTAATCTTAAGTTAAAAGGGTAGAAAATAATCAAATTCACTGTGCCACTCAATAGTGGCTGACAAATTTTAAGGTGGAATGTTTTATTGTGTGTTAGTCAACAGATGAGTTGATGTTGTGAATCAATTGATACACCTGAAATGTCAACATGACAACTTTGACCATTCTGGGTGTTTTGATTGGCTCTTTTGCAAGATATACATGAGATCACTGTATCTTCAAGAGCTTAAAGCTGGAAATGAATGTCAATCAGATAATGTGAACTCAACAGAACAATGAAATGTAGCAAGCGATAAAACTAGATATGCTTTCCGTCACATAATTAGCAAGGCAACACTGTGCTTTTTTTCACATGTAATTTTAGGGTGTAATTGATACATCTTCCCAGCACTGTTTAGCTCTGTGTCTGCTTGTTGTTCTCTTCCTGCTTTTTGTTGCAGCAAAACCTTTGATTCCTAAACCTCAGGAATTACTTACTTACTCATTTTCTGTTACAGGAATGTTCCTGGTTGTAAAAGAACAGAATTATCCTTTCATACAGTTTTCTTCATTAATCCTTCCACTGAGCTCAGCACTGGCTTATTTATTGTAAGATTCAGTGTTCATTCCCTGGCTATGTACCCACCATTTATTCCTGCCAGAAGCAGAGATCACATCCTTGTCACCGTATACAATCTGCTGATTAAGTCTGCAGCCCTGTGCTGTACATCCGAGGGGCCGGCCCATTGGTTTATTTCTCGCTCGATAATGACAGTGCATACAGGGGGGGAAAAAATCCTATCACCCAGCGTGTGGATGCCCCACGGACATCATGCTATCACACGAGGTGATTTATTCTGCAGCTCATGTCTGGAGCAGGCATGGCTGAGGTGTTCCGAGTCTTGCGGATAGAAAACAGCTGTAAACTGTATCGACAAGAAGACGAGGTCAATCTGGACTGCCGGTGTACAGTGTGAGAGCTGATTGATTGACGGAGAGACCCTGGAGTGGTGCAGGCAGAGGCCCGTAAACACACAAACACACAGATATCTTTGCTGGAAAACGAGGGGGGGGGTGGACACGCTGGCAGGAGATTGGAGCAGAGTAACGGCTTTCAGCTTACATCTCTCTCACTCTCATGTACACGGGCTCAGCTCCCCTGTGGTTGGGTTTCACGGTGGTGGTCGGTATTTGCTCTCCTGACTGGATCACAGAGCACTTAATCAGTCCGCTCAATCAATGAGAGAGGAGAGATAGAGGGGCCTCAGGTTGGATTCGAGGACCTTCAGCTGCGGAGCGCATTGTTCTCAAACTGGAGCACACACACACACACACACACACACACACACACAACACACACACACACACACACACACACACACAGACACACACGGCTTCACACTTGATGCACAGAGACACACTGAGTTTCTTTCCATTGTTTGATCTTTTTAAACTGATTTTCCATCTTTCTGTAACATTTAAATCGCAAGCAAGCTTCTTTGTTTCCCTCTCCGTGCTCCCGCGCCTTCGCAGAAATGCCAACCGTGACTTGTGAGATTTAAAGTGCTTATCCGAAATCATATTTCCACAGTAAACCGCCTTTCCACTGTGTCTGCAGCTGTGATTACTTGCAGCGAAGGCCGTGTGTGATGTGTAGATTAAATACTTTGAGGTATCCCCGGCATCGCTGCAGCAAAAGAATTAATCTCTAACGGTCTTATCTCTGTAAACTTATTAGTCGGATTTTGCTGTTGCCAGCTTATTGTTGCTGTTGTTTGTAGCAGCCGCTGTGCAGAGCGAGGGACAGTCCGCTCCTGTCAGTTCCTTCCACCAACTATTGATTTTTCTGCACCACTCGCTCTAATGAATGGCCAGGCACACAAGGTTTATCTTTCACACATGCAGACGCACACACACACACACACACACACACACACACACACACACACACACACACACACACACACACACACACACACATACTGTAGTAAATCTGCTTGTCATAACACTTTATATTTGTCAAGGCGTGCCATTGACCTTCGCTGATGCACAGGGCGCAAGTGCACATAGGGCGAGACCGCTGTGCATTAAATGAAATGCGTGGCTGGTTTTAGCACCTGACTTTGAATCATCAGAGATGTTTATTAAGCAAAATTTACCATAAATCTATAAAGTTGAGGCTGTTGAGAAATCTTGCTCTGCACTGGGTCCTTGTGATTGAAAACTCGAAAAACACTCAACCTGATTTTTTTGTCCCCCAACATTTATTTTGTCCAATCTGACGTGATGATAGATCAGATGATCTGAGCTTAAGATGTCTGCTTCTGGTTAATTATTGGACTGGATCGGCCTCGGGGCTAATCATAACCAGGGTATTGATTTTCACAGTGTTAAGGAAAAACACACAAACCTGCACACACACACAATGTGAACTTCACACAGCACCTCCTCCTCAACAGTCCTCAGTGTCAGAGAAGGATCTGGCAGAACAAAGGGTCCCACAGCCGAGCCTTTGCGGCCAGGATGAACGAGTGTTGGTTTTCAAAGACCTTAAGTTGCTATAATGAGCGGCTCAGGGGAGAAACATGTGGTGGCGTGTCAATTGATATGGAAATTTGTAATTGTGGAAGGAGACCACACACATGAAGACATTTTGGGGGTGAATGGCGGGGCCAAGGCGCTCAGCGGGGGGTCTGCTCCTTTCTTTTGAGGGTGGCTAATGTCTGAAGTTCTCACGCTGCCCACTACGCTCGGTGGAGTGAGCCAGGGCTCGCTTTCCATATGGTAACCATGACAACTGTGGCTGTGAGTGGATGGCGAGGTTGAGGCTCCCTGGCTTCTGATCCCTTTGAAAAGAGACAGAGTGTGAAATGGATATGCGTTGTGTTGTAGCCGCTGGTTTTAGCTGAGCTGCAATTACAGAAAATTAGGGTAGCATGTTTGTATTTTTATTTTCTGAGTCATACATTGATTTTATTTTTATCCAGAACCCACGCGGACATGAGGGTAATTGTGTTCAAGCCGCCCAACTTTTAGAGGATCCACATGGAAAGGAATATTTTAAGCTTTATTCAGCCCCGGAGCTTAAATACACGATGCCAAAATGAATCACATTCAAAAACAGGAAAAAACGTTTTACAGTATTTAATTAACTCACTTATTCTGAATCCCTAAATTCCTTCTCCACTCCCATCCGTCTGTCTCTTTTAGCTGAGGTGGAGCCCTGCGTGACAAACCCGTGTCTGCACGGAGGGAAGTGCCTTCCTCAGGGAACGGGCTACAGCTGCTACTGCCCACAAGGATTCACTGGGGAGAACTGTGAAATTGGTGAGTTATGCTCAAACATCCCACACGAAAAAAAACAAACACACACTCGCTGGCATAATGAAGCCAGCTCCGTGTCAGTAAGTGTGTGCGTACTGACGCAGGGGCTCTTTAACGCCCTATTGGCGGGTCAAAGGTCGAGCTGTGCGTCACGGTGAGAGAGGAGGATGAACCGAGGCTGAGGGTCAAAGGTTAGATTCAAACTGTCAGGGGATGATGGTCACGGTCCCTCAAGGTCAGGATGTGGCAGCTTTTTCCCTGGCAAAGTTCTTTTAATCACAAAATTCCAAGATGTGTCATGTCGCAAAGAGGCTGGTTTCATGTGCGAATGGATTCTGTGAGTCAAACCTACACATCACAGTCTGAATTTCGATTTGATTTCATGTCACCAGCAAATATACCTGAAGGTCTTTAAATCCTCGCTTATGTTCTCCCACAATGCAATGCAGAAAAGTACACGGAGGGTCTTCTCAAAGCTGAAGAAATTGTAGATAAATGGATTCCTCAAATCACACCATCTGGTTTGTATACTTAGTTTTGACCATGAAAGAGGTATTAAATTCTTTAAGTCTCTGTGATATTAAGACGTCTTTATAATGTTTTAATTTGAACTTGGGGAAACCTTGAGAAAGATCAATATTTTTCCTACTGTATAAAGACTGTATGAAATATCTTTCTTGAAAATATCTCTAGTTTCATCAGATCGTTGCTGGCAGTTTGGGAAATAAGTGGTAATGTTTGATTTAGAGGATGTTTGCATTGATGCGATGAACCCATGCAGGTATTCAGGTTTTAGAAGAGGTGCTTGTGAGTCGCTGTAATCCCTCAGCACACGGCAGAACTACCTCGGCAGTGGTGAGACAGTTTGACACCGAGGTGTAAATCTGCCATGAGGGTCCTAATTTGCTCCGTAACACATGCTCAGCTCATTAGGCAGCGATTCCTCAAGGAAGTGATCACTTTATGAATAAATGATTCACATGCAGCAGCACGCTTATCTGTATTCACAGGCCAATTTGGGCTGTGAACGCCTTGATACTTACCGAGGTTTGTTCAGTGTCACAGACAGACGGACAGATGGACAGCCAGCAGCTGATGCAGGGGTATGCTGTACGGCTTTGTCATGGATTTGCAGAATTTGCAGTATTACCTCTCTGAGGAGCAGCTTCCCCACTGAATATTGGATGAGAGGCACAAAGGGATTCTTTTTACATATCGAACAACAAAGAGCTGATTTTAATGGGGTGGGAGAGAAGGTGATGTGTCTTTTACTGGGATTTAGCATCTCTCAAGGTCATTCAAGGTCACTCATTAGTCAGTTTCATACTTATACAATTTTTAATTGTAAAAAGTTACGTTTTTGTATTATTCCGACCATTTTGTGTATATTTTTTACAGGTCTGAGTCACTACATGTTCCCGGGGAGCTACTCTCACCAGTGCTAATAATATAAACAAATATATAATAATAATATAATAAAAAATCACCTTGTAGAAAACCTAAAGACTAAAAACATGAATGTCTGATTGTCACTTTTCCCGTTTTTAATTTGACCTCTGATCAATGACATTCTGAGTTTGGTACTATTGTTCATCCAATCATCAACATATTAAAATGTGTAACATTTTAGTAACTTTAATATAGATCTAATCTTACGTTATGTTTTCTGCCATAGTGTCGTTCCTACACATGGTGGTTTTAACTGATTTAAACCAGTGACAATTTTTTCTTTTTCGGTATAAGAAAACTGTCATTTGAAAACTTGTATGCTACTTATGTTCTTAAACTGATATTTGATCTTACAGACAAGAAACCCTGTTTGATTGATTCCAACTCTGAGAGATTAAAGAAAATCTTGCAAGAAAACACATTATTACAAATCTGTGGTTCAATCTCTGTCGACCTCGTTTTTTCTCCATCTATCTTAACAGAGCTGCCATCTTCATAAACAGATAAACAGACTCTGTTGTCAGATTAAAGTCAAGCCTAAAACTGTTTGATGTCACAGAATAAACTATAGATTAAAGCTGAGAAAACTGTACTTTAACGGAGGCACATTATCCTCTGATTCAGCGTCATCACTGTAACATTTGTATCATTGTAAAATGCAGAATTTGCACAACAGCTGTTTGCAAAGACAACAGGGTCAGCAACGCTTATAGATTATCCATGTTGCGTTCTAACGACCAATCAGCTAAGGCTACCTCGTGACCAAAAAGAACCAATCAGTGTCTACATCATTGTATCCAAACATCTCAGTTTTTGCACATCCACACTAAAAGGCAACCCCCGGAGTTTTCAAACTAAAATGGGGCCAGAAGCGTTTCCAAAACTTCTCCGTTTAATAAACTCCAGAATATTGGCAACGCTTGGCATTTCAGAAGCAGAGTTGATGCGTTTAGTATGGATGTAGCTGCAGGGGTTAGGGGGCATGCCAGACCAGATGGTTGGGCCAGACTTTAATTTTGCAGAAAGAGAAAGTCTAAAAAAAGCATTAATACGTCTCCTCTAAAATGATTGAACAACAATCATACTTAATCCCATGATAGAAGCCTCAGCGTGTGAGGACAGTCTGAAATATGAAAGTCTTGTCCGAGGCTAAAGGTCATTCTTGTTTGATCTGTCTGACACATTTACCGCAGATCTTTACAGCCGCTGACCTTTTCCACTGTTCAGCTCTGTGCTTGAATCTAAGAAACCATTTAGATCTGAGGAAATACTCTGAAGAAAGTTTAAACTTGGGAGTAGTTTTCTTTCTGCGCTCTCGCTGTGAGTTTTAATAGATTTCTGCAGTCCTGGGGTACAGTCTTTTATTCTGGGTCCAAAAAAGCCCACAGTGGAGAAAAGAGATTACCTACCCTCCATTTTCAATGATAAAGTGATGCTTTATTGATCCATGGAGAGAAATGTTCCTTTTGCCATCCACAGAGAGGTTAGAGAGCACAGATAGCTGCAGAGGAGCAGCCTGGAAGCTGGTATCTGTTTCCCCTACAGCGAGGTGGAAGTCTGCCAGGCTGGGGACCTGAGCCAGGACCAGGTCCAGCCTATCTGCTCACTTGTCCACCAAAATTATGTCTACACTATAACAGCTTAAAAGGAAAAATGATTTGATGTGCAGACTGGTCTTTCTCCCTCGTGCAGCCTTTTGTGGAGGGACACGATGAACAAGAGACAAAAGAAGAGATTGGACCTACATCAAGACGACCATAAGCTCTGTGAATGGGTAGTGAAGCCTGTGTTAACACTTGAAAGGTGTTTATAGTGTCGTCCTCTGTGAGAGCATGAGGACCAATGAGGAATGTAAAGGGGGATTTGGGTTATCTGCATTCTTATCACACCCTGTTTGAATTACAGCACTGTACGCGCCGACATGCTCACATTTCACTGTTTAAACAAGGACCAGCTCCTCTTGTAAGAACCTAAACGCCCAAACCATCTTTATGAAAAACATCTCCTCAGCAGAAAACGTCCTTTATTTGAACCCTAACGACATCTACGACCCATCAGCTCTTACTGCTTTCCTCTCTCTACAGATGTTGATGACTGTCAGTCGGAGCCATGTGAAAATGGAGGCACTTGCATTGACAAGATTGATTCATTCCTCTGCCTTTGCCTGCCCAGCTACGGGGGAGACACGTGTGAGAAAGGTGAGAGGGAGGAAACGGCACACACACACACACCACACACACACACACACACACACACACACACACACACACACACACACACACACACACACACACACACACACACACACACACACATTTACACACAGATACCGAACAGATGACTCCAAGCCATGTTAGGGGATTTATTATTATGCATCATGTTATTGGACTGTGTTGCACCAACAAATTCAGTGCATCGTGGTGTGTGTGTGTGTGTGTGTGTGTGTGTGTGTGTGTGTGTGTGTGTGTGTGTGCGTGTGCTGCATGCGGCGTGCGTGCGTGCGTGCGTGCGTGCGTGCGTGCGTGCGTGTGTGTGTGCAGCCACAGTGGTGAGCTTATTAAGATTCGCAGCCATCTGATAGCAGCAGTGAAAGGTGCTGGTGGAAATAATCCTGATCAGTGTGCAGCCATGCGGCTCTGTGAGACACAGATACACTGTGTGTCACACTGTGATGGATTCTGACTGACTCTTCTGTGTGTACTCAAATTTTTCCACGCCAGTTAATATTTGCACATTTTTTCTGTCAGCATCCCCACATACTTGGCCGCAGAATTATTTGATAGTTGTTACCCATCAAATACTCATTTTTATTGTGTTTGCTGTTTTAGCAATATTGTTTTATGGGTTGAGATAATTGCAGTAGCTGTGTTATGTGCCGGTTTAAGATTAAAGGTGTCCTGTGGGGCTTTGCCGTAAGTAGTAGTAATGGTCAAAGAACCCAGAGAGAATAGCTGTTACCAAGGTATATGTCGATATTCATCTAAATAAGGCAGACAAATAAACATTATTTATATGGGGCTTTGAAAAACAGGATTAAAATGGGTGTCATATGGAGAAGATAGTTAAAATGAGGGCAATGGAAGAGAGGCAGAATGCACTAGTGGGCCATATCTCCGACAAGGCTGTGAAAAAGAATTCAGTCCACAATTTTATGGGATCTTCCTTGGGTCATGCTCCATCCCTTCACAAAATTGAATGGAAATGGGTTCAGTCATTTTTCAGTAATCCTGCTGACAGACAGACAGAAAGACAGACTGAGTAATGGGAATGAAAACACAGCCTCCCTGGTGGAGGTAAACATATAAAAACAAGCAGGAATAAAACAACAAAATTGAATAGAGACAAAGTCAAAGAAACCAAGTCAGTTTTAACATAATATTAAAGCAGTAGCTCAATATTTTGGGAAAAATGCTTATCTCTTTCTTGCAGACAGCTGCCAAGATACAATGTGTGTTAATAATTGAGCTTTTAAGAATAAGCAAATAAGTAGAAAAGAACAGAGCCATGGATGGGAAGTCAGAGAAACAAGCCACTGAAAACAAGTAAAACGAGCAATTAACTGGCTGAGTGTCAAATAGATTGATTTAGGTGCTCGAATGTGAGGATCCATACCAAGGTAAACAATCGATACAGAGGAAAGATTTATATGAATGTAAGAAAGTGGAATTAGATTTTTGGACGGCACAGTATGTCTAAGTGGTTTGTGGCACTAATCAACCCCCATACCACATTCAAACCAACACACACTCAGATACATCAGCTCCCTGGCTATAGCCACATCCACCTCTCTCTCTCTCTCTCTCTCTCTCTCTCTCTCTCTCTCTCTCTCTCTCTCTCTCTCTGTGTGTGTGTGTGTGTGTGTGTGTGGTTGTATGTGTGCGCTGCAGTAGTAATGAGGATTAATGAATATCTAACCTTAGTAGTTATAAATGAAACCGTGGGCCTCGGTGTTATTAATGAATACTAATAGTGCAGAGAGAGGGCCACGTGTGCAGCGAATTGAAAACAATCCAGTATAATTACAGTTCGTGTATTTAGCCTCTCAAGATGCCAGAGTCATATATTTAAGTCGTGAGTGAGATAGAACGCTTGGTTAAAAAGAGTAAATGGTTCTTCTGCTTCCTCTCTCCTCCCACCTTAGACAGACTGTTTTATCTTTCCCCATGTTCCTGCACTTAACTGTGCTTTCACGTGCCCTTCGAGGAGTAATTTTAGCTCCTCTCATTTCCCCTTCTCTTTTCTCTTCATCTTCCCAGACATAGAAGGCTGCGAGCACGGTTGGTGGAAGTTCCACGGCCACTGCTACAGGTAGGAATGATGGCTGCACCGGGAAAATGAATGGAGCCACAATATATTTACCTGCAACCACAGGGGCCTCGTTTATCTGCATTACTTCTTCATACCCTTGAGTTATCCGTGACATACTTACTGCAGCACTCTGTGCCATTTACACTTGGGCGTGCTGCATAATGTATGAAATATGCATTTTCACATCCACTTTCACGGCCTTGTTCCACAGGTACTTCACCCACAGGCACACGTGGGAGGACGCAGAGAAAGACTGCAGAGAGCACAGTGCCCACCTCAGCAGTGTCATCTCCACCACAGAGCAGGAGTTTATCAATGGTGGGTGTGTGTTTCTGTTGTTGTGGTTCGACCAGAACTTATGTGGAAGACACTCACGCAAATGTTCACAAAACAAAAAAAGTACAACTTCAACAACGACATGTAAATTCACTCCAACCAAAAATATACAACCGAACAACACCATAGAAATACTAATCTTCGTAATTGTCCTGATTTGTTCATTTATATTATGACGCACGCAGAGTTGAGGACAGAGAAAAGAAAGGAATTAACAAATAAAATGATGAAAAGAACATATAGAACAAAGGAGTGTTAATCACATAGATATATCAGTGTGGGTGTCAGATTTCTTACAGTGTAATAAGTCAAAGATTGATCCTGTACTGGTTCTCTACAGGCCTGGGTCATGACAATGCCTGGATCGGACTGAACGACCGCACAGTGGAGGAGGACTTTCAGTGGACTGATGGAAACGATCTGGTGAGAGTTTGAAAGGACCTGAAAATTTCACATCAGAAAAAACTGTCTAGTTGATAAGATCGGTGATAAAATGAGCACAAATCAAAAGCTAAAATCCTGAAGAAGATGCACTCGGTTTTTATTGAATAAGGATTCAACGCCCTGAAACTCAAATAATGTGCATTATCAGTTCTGTGTCGGAGCAGTTTGATCAGATCTCAAAGGAAGAAGAGCTCTGATAAAGATTTACTTATAGTAAATACAGAAATCTCTTATGAACAAGACACAACTGTTAAAACATTTGTATTCATGAAGGACTACATTGTTGACAATAACAAACACATTTAAAAACAAGTCTTTAGGACCTTAAAAGATTAAACGTTTCCATTTATATGCTAAATCAAATTTTTAATCTTACACATGGAATTAATTGGAAAATGAAAGCATTCATCTTTGCCTTTAGAGAAAACGAAAAAGTTGAGAGACTTCCAGAGAGTACTGAGAAAGGAAAACTAATGCAGCTGAGCTAAAGCCTGTCGGGACCCGTTGGGACAAAAATCTTGGAATTCCTTCAGGTTCATGATCAGCCTTCAGGTTCGGGTTAGGTCGGTCACAATTGCTTGGTTGGTTTTTTACACAGCACAGTCTGTACTTGGGTAAAACAAGCAGTAACCATGTGTGTCAGGGACAGGACGATCTCTGAGCCTCAGCTATCATCTGATGACGAACTAGCCTCCTCTTTGGATGTAGACAGCGGATGTGCGAATCAAGACTTCAGATCGCTGTTTACCGTTTACACTCACACATTTTTTTTATCTATGAGTTGAATGTTTCTCCACACAAAACACAAACAGTGGCTATTTGTAGGTGCTTTTGGTCCAGAGGACATTTTGGCTGATCTCTATTAACAGCTATCTGCTTATGAATACAGAATGCTTGTTGTGCTCGGATAGTTTTCTCTCTAGGATGGATTCGGACAGAAAAATTCGACCCGAGCCCCAGTCTCAGCTGAACTGTGTTGCTCTTGTGCAGGTTTATGAGAACTGGAGGGAGAGCCAGCCGGATAACTTCTTTGCAGGTGGCGAGGACTGTGTGGTGACCATTGCCCATGAGGATGGCAAGTGGAACGACGTGCCCTGCAACTACAACCTGCCCTACATCTGCAAGAAAGGCACAGGTACTGCAACACTGCTGAACCGAATGTAACCAAACAGTGGATAGCGCTCAACAAACTAACTAGTACTTTTAGCATAATTTAAATAAACGTGCACATACACAACGACATGTAGAAATGATTGGTTCTCACAAAGCTTCAGGAGTTGCTCAGAATTCAGTAACTTTTGTGAAAATTGAGATTTAATCTCAACTCTTCATGGTCTCACTCACACTTTGACCAGGCAGCAGAACTGTCGTTACGGATATTGTCAATACAATCTGAAATTCCTCTGTTCGGTTCCACCAAGTTTTCCTCGTACTCACCTTCACCCTGAGACCCGACCCAGCCAGCCTGAATGTGAAGATGCAGAGAGATCTTACAGGATGCAAGGAGAGCTATAGACAGGCAGACACAGTGGACGTCCAGGAGGGGTTAGAAAAGGAAGGATTAAGTGGTTGGGGAGTGTTTGTTAGTCTGGCTGTGGTCTCATGGCTCTGTGGCTTGGCTGTGTTCCCTGTGGACCGCGGAGACCCGGTACCTCCCCCTGGACCCACCACCGCTCAGCTCAAATTGCAGATACAGAAACAATGCTGCCATCTACAGGCAAAACACACTGTAATACTATGCTTTCTACACCTGCAAATATGGACAGTGCCCTAATGTCAGTATTTTTACACAACAGATGCATGAAGTGAAAGTGTAGACTATTATCGTAAATTAAATCATGGACTGAAAACATGTACATGTATCAACTTCTATCTGCATGATTTATGATTTAATTCAATTATTTTCAGTGTTGTGTGGGACCCCGCCCACAGTGGAGAACGCCCATTTGATAGGTCGCCGGAGGTCACACTATGACATCCATTCGGTGGTGCGCTACCAGTGCTCTGAAGGCTTCTACCAGCGTCACATCCCGACCACTCGCTGCCGGGCCGACGGGAGCTGGGAGAGACCCAGGATCATCTGCACAAAGTGTGAGTGTCTGTTTTCAACCCGCAGGCCGCCTGAGAGAGGTCAGAGGAGACTGGCTGCAAAGGCTCTGGTAACTCAGAGAACCTCTCTATACTAATGTGGGGAGCACAAAAGCATTGAATAACATAGAACCTTGAAGCAGAGGGTCATGTTGGGTTCCAGCCCTGTCAGCCGAGAACAGAAAACGTGAGGCTGCAGTGGACACAGGTTCATGAAAACTGGACAGTTTAAGACCTGGAAACTTAGCCTGGCCTGATAAATCTGCTGAGGCTGCAGATGGTAGGGGTAGAAATTGGCATCAATGGCAGGAATCAATGAACCCATCTGCCTTGTGTGTGCTGGTAATGGTTTAATGGTATGGGAATGTTTTCTCCCACACATTGGGCTCATTAATACCAATTAATCATCATTTTAATACCACAGTCTGTCTGAGGATTGAAGCAGACCATGTGCAGGCCACATTGTACAATCTTCTCAAGGCGGTTTCCAATTTAATAATACACCATGCTACAAAGCAAATGTTCTGTCACTAACTTAACAATGTACTTAAATGCCCCCTCATCCTCATCCACCACCTGACTTGATTGCTAGCTTGAAATCATGTCTGCATGGAGCAGAATTTTAAAGGATTGTTTCCAACATCATGTGGAATTGATGCCATGAAGTACTTGCACTACAGAAAAAACTATGTTTGAGGTCTGTTTGGAAAACTGTGTCTTCATTATCACTAAATATGAATGGGATTAATTAAATTCAATAATCTTACACAATAAATTGTGTTGTGTATCTGCTATAGTGCAGCATATAACATCTCGTACAACATATAACAAGCTACACCTTTGTTTCCATTCTACCTTCAGCCCGCCGTTCACACCGGTACAGACGCCACCACCACAATCAGCACCGCGAGCGCCGCAGCCACAGGAGACACGGCGGAGACGGACACAAGGCCAGAGAGGACGCAAACAGCTCCTACTGAACCAAATAACACGACATGTCTGCTACGCCTAGGTGCTAACCATGGCCCATAAAGAAAAGACAGTAGTTGACATCCCTCCTGTTTTCCTTTCGTGCTTCTGACCATGCTCTCTCCGTTTAGCTGATGAATAAGGTTTTCTTACTGTAACATAAAGTTGATCTCCATAACCCTGTCACTGAGTTTGGGTGTTTTTGATGCCTCTTATTGTTTTCACGCTGCTTCCTTTAACCAAGGTCCATGCGAACACTAACTCCTACACTAACTCGTATTAACACCCGCCCTCCGTCCCCCCCCTGACAGTAAATCCTGCACCTCTCTGGGTCTGTCGGGCCGACAGCAGTGTGTGAGCATGTGTGAGCGTGTGCATGTAGAAGAGAGGCGTAGAGAAGTGCTGAGTCAGGTTTTCTTTTCTAAAAGTTTGCTTGTCCCACATGAAAAATTACTCTCATCCTAGTTTTCTGTTTACAAAGCACAGATGTAATTGATGCAAGACAGCGTTCAGCCCCTGGTAACCCTGAGGTTTTTGTGTGTGTACTGTAGCTGTTACTTTTTTCTCCCATAGAGTTACTGAATAGCTGGTCTGTCTTAATCTACTGACATGCTTTTTTCCTGATATTTACTATGTTTGTGTATGTTGCTATTTATTATGAATCATTTACAAGTGATATACTTTCCCTTTTTAACTTATATTTCAAAAAGCCAACGTAACATCATTTTTTTCTATATAAGTCCAACAATCAATTAGTTACAAAGTTAATCATTTGATTGCCTCTAATCTCTGTACTGTAAATATTGTGGTGTTATGTCATTGGCTGATCCTTAATCAATAGCTGGACCTTGTCCAATCAAATAGACCCCCCTCTCTCCATAAGCACTCTAAACTAAAGCATATATCCCATTGACATAGTTAGTTTAGATGGGATTATACCGTACACCCTCGAGATAACCACTTGATTGTATCTGAATCGCTAAATACTTTCGATCTTTGCACGGCTATATTTACATGATGGATAGAATGTCACAATTTTTTTGTCTTTGGTCCTTTTGATATTTGATCGGTCATCCACTTTTTTGGTGTTCTTATGACTTTTTGTCCTGCTGTTGTATTTCATTCTTAATAAAGTGATAAAAATTTACATTTCTGTTTATTCTTTAATTAACTCACTTATTTATTTCTATATTGTAAATGTCGCAACAACCACCGATTTTGCATTGACGCTCTTGATCCCCTGAGGATGAATCCCAATATCTTGGCTTATCCATTGACTTTTCCCATTGCACTTTCACTGATCAAGTGAAACCTATTCATATTTATCTAATGACTGCCATGAAACTTTACATTGATACTTGTCTTCCTATGAGGATGAATTCCGATATCTTAGATTATCAATTGACTTTTCCCATTGCACCAACAAATTAGAGTTTACATTTATCAAGTGAAACATCTTAATGTTTATCTAACCATTGCAATGTCAATTTGTACCTAGACAGTCATGCTACCCAGAGGTTGTGTCCTTAGGACCCGATATGAAAACACCTTTCCTCCATTGGCACCTGAGGTTGACTCTTGTGGTTTTGACTGTAATGTCAAATATAAGATGAACCACCATGAAGTTTCCCCTCAGTATGAACAGTATGAACTGGTATGAACCAGCTCCCCCCTCAGTTCAAAGTTCCATCCAACACTTAACTATATCAAAAATACTTACAAATTAATGGCATTAACATTTTCCTTAATAATTCAATGTTAGCATGCTGACATATTAAACTGACATCATGAACATGGTAAATACCCGATGTGAGCATTAGCATGCGGATTTGATCATTTAGCTTAAAGGCTCACATGGAGCTGCTAGCAAGGCTGGACCTGGGTTGTTTGTTTCACTGGAGGGAACAGGTCCTTCAGTCCATTAGTTTTTTAAGTGAAAGTGCTGTTGTGTTTAGAATGTTTCTGTCATGTCAAAGTTCCCCCAGTGGATGAAACTCTTAAAGACTAAAACTGTTTGTAGCCGCACTGCTGATCAGTGTGTCGCGTGATCATTTGTGTTGCTGTCGTGTGTCACAATTCACCTTGACCCAGGTTCACTGCTTATCAGTTTGACAACAGCAGCAGCTCAGAGCACATAGGGCACAATGGCATCATCCGACGGAGGGGACAATATTGACCCTCTGAGGAAACGTCTTATTAAACCACCAAAATGCTCAGCTGGTGTAGAAAAGCAGATTTTTGCTTTATTAGCTCAGACACGGCAGCATTTGTTTTCATTGTACAAAATAAAGTGAACCATGAGATACTGAGTTAACTAGAATTATTGGTTAATCAATTGATGAGTTGAACAGAGCCAATAATAAATCATTAATCAAAAACAGTAATTTCTGATTTCGGGTTCTCTTATTTCTATATCAATAAAAACCTTAAGGTTTACTGTTGAGGCTGTAGAAAACTGTGATGCTTCATCGTTTATTGACATTTTATAGACATAATTATCAGTTGATCACAACTTGATCAGTGCAGTGACAACATGTAGATCCAGACATTGCACAGTATCTGTCAACCTCTGATACCATCTCTCTTATCACAAACTCAACTTATTCAGGCTTTCAATCCTTCATTGAATTTTATCAAGTTACTAAACTCTTTAGTTTTGGTTTTTCACTGACCCAGTACAAAACAAACTTAAAGCTTTGGAGTTTTGTTGTGGATTCCTGCATAGAAACTATATAATAAGACTTTCACACTCCAGTGGTTTGTTGCTGTCCTATATATTTAGGTTAAGAGACTCAGTTTGGAAAGATACCATCTCTGTATCTGCATGAGTCACCTGAAAGCTGTGCGAGATGATCACAGCCCTCTACTTCATCAACTGCTTTCTTATCAGGGGTCCAATAGTCCGAGCAGGGAGTGCTGCGCCAGGTGACGGATGGTTGTAGACTTTCCCTGGGTTTTAAGGTTGAAAAATTGGGTGTTTTAAGCAGTTTGTGCACAACAGAGAGTCCCAGAAAACATTAGCCTTGTCATAGCGTGACGTATTCCTCGACAGTCCGTGGCTGGAGTGAGGTTTAGTTTTTCTTCTTCTCGGTGTTGGTCTGTCCCTTGGGGACAGGTTTCATAAAAAAGGTGGGGCTGGAGTGGCAGCGCAGGGCCAGCAGAGCCGGCACCGCAGCAAGCAGCACGTTGAGGGTGATAACAGGCCACCATTTGTCTGCAGGGACTCGGTACGTGAAGGGAGTGCGGGAGTGCAGAGATGCACCGATATGGCACCACTGGGTCTGGAGGGAGGAAGCCAGAGAAGCAGGAAGAAGCCAACGTTAGACTCTATATGTTGTAATTTGCTTTTACTAGGAATATGAAGAACTGCAAACACATAATTACCAGTTACCTGAGCCATGGCTCCAGCAAAGAAGATGGTCCAGTCTAACATCCAGCTACACCCTGGTGTTTTCAGACCGTAGATGAAGACAGTCAGCAGGGGCAGAGCGTAGAATAAATACACCAGCATCTGAAAGAATTGTGCACAAGAATCAGTTATCGAGGATGTACAATATATTTGGTTTCATTAATTCTGTATTCAGACTGACCGTAACCCTGGGGAAGCCGACTGGGTCTTTGAGGTAGGGCTCGTACTGATAGATGTATGTGAAACAGGTGTCCAGAGGACAGTCCAGCACCACCTGGAACAGAGACAGAAACATGTTAGCTAATATCTCAAAGAGTGCGATAAGAGGCAGAGACACTGAAAAGAAACATGTGGTTTTACTCACAAAGCCTCGGAAAACTGAGAAGAGCATGGCTCCCATTAAGAGAAGTGACAGAAGCAGGTCGACCGGCCTGGTCAGTAGACTTTTCTTCTGCTCCTCTGCAACCTAGTCAACACAGGAGCATTCTCAGTTAATGTGGGTACACTCCATCTCATTATTTTTATAGTGATTAAAAGTGTCATAAATTGAGATGGCAGATTTGCTTTAAGTTTAACCTGTTTTCATTTATATTTACTCATTATTTAAATTATAGTAACTATTTATTATAATTTCCAGGAACGTTTGCAAACTAAGAAAGTGCGTTACCTTATATTTACTGTTCATATCATCTTTCATAATAAAGTCCATCGTTAAATATAAGACAGATCTTCTGCATCTTAATTTGAAGAATCCTTTTCAAATGTGTGTGTAGATAAACAAATAAAGGTCAATACAACAACTTATTGAATTTATATTATTATCAATAACAGGTCACCGTCAGTGATAATGAAATATATGTGTGCAATATGATGATATATAATGTATGATGATAGAAAAGGCATCTATTATTATTTCATCAAGCCTCAAATCGCTCTCAAGGGCGATGTTTTCATCATTTAGATGGTGCTTCGTGTTCTTCCACACACTGATTCAGGGAGGACATCAGCCAACAAATTAAAAGACAAATTATGTGTCCTTATCTGAAGATTAAATATAATCATGAGATTTTAGTTAGATAGTTTTTACTTTGATAGAAGTTCAATTAAATGAATCTCTAAAGGAAAACGGTTTGAAGACACTCCTCTCAGATATTCAGAATATTGTACATGTCTCACTATTTGAAATTCACCTTGTCTGCTGTGACAACTGGCATCTCTCTGTGTCTCCTGAAGAGCACGGACGCAGCCCAGAAAGGCACCACGAAGAAGGGGACGTTCCTCCAAAAGGCTGGACGAATGTTAGACCCGTATTTACCTGCACACAGGAACACCATCAATAGAAATGCTCTCAAACAACACTCTACCGTTCAGAGAAAGACGGCGTTTATTTAAGCAGCTCTCACCGACGACCACTCCTGGGATGAGAACAATTTGGTGGCCGATGGAGGAGCCCGCCCACAGCAGGCCCAGGCTTCGGTAGGACTTCCTGCACAGACAGGAAAACAACAAACTTCATCAACGTGCGTCTGTAAACATGCAGAAGATAATCACAGACGCTGGTGATGGGACAGCTTACCCTTTAAACATGCGGTGGATGATGAAGAGGAAGAGGACAAAGTGAAAGACGCCTTCCCAGTAAGACATCATCACAGCATAGGCGGTACTCAGATGAGGCTCACCCTGAAGAGACCGAAGCACATCGTGGTAAATACTTTTACTTTTGACACATAAACACGTGGAAAAGAAACCATCGTTAGGAAGTAGTGTTTTAAATTTGGCATGTTGATTCAATTTAAGTTCCATAGGATTCTCTTGTGACCAGATAAGCTTGAAAAATGTCATTAAGATGTGTGTGTGATGATGTGACACAGAATGACCCATTTGGAAGTTCTCTCACCATCTTCAGATAGAAGCCCATGAAGCCAGAGATGAACCCATCTTGCTCTAAAGCGTTCGTCAGGCCCACCATGCAGGAGAAGGAAAACTCTGCGAACACTGCAGAAACACAACAAACATTCACACTGCTGCTTCCACACTCGGACCACAGATACAAGTTTAAATGTGTGTGTATCTAACTGTACCGTAGAATAAAGGGTCCACGTTGGTCTTGTGTCGCACAGTGAGGAGGACGAGAAGAAGAACAGATCCCAGGACGACCAGTCCCACGCCCAGGATAGGTAGAGGTCTGAGGGGGAAAAAACACAAGCGGTGGACTCCTCCTCGGTGGGCTTTGCTTGCATTTCTCGTCTTTAGTCTATTAGGCAGTCTTTTTCACATCCTGTTAAATAAATCACCTTGTGCTTCTTAAAGTTATCACAGACCATTCTTCTATGGAACCGACGTTTTCATTAAACTAATCAGGAAAATAATTAGTAGACTATTCAATGACAATAATCTTTGGTTCCAGTCCCTGATTTTACTAGAATGTACAATTTATCATTCACATTCATACTTCCATCAGGAAAAGGTGAGGAGTAATTTAGAACAATGAAGATCTTTAATCCTGGAAACCATTTAATTAACTCTATTATTTCCTTTTAGACACGATATCTAACACTGAATGTAACAAAATAATTTTGTATGAACAAATTAAGAATCGGAAAGTTTGAATTCTTTTACTTTTCAGTGGAACTCTATTGCACTGATCTTGGCACAGACAATGAGTGAATTTGGGTCATATTATAATTTTATAATCTTAAATTCAACTTTATAAATTTACTATAGTCAACTGGTTTTAACATTTGACTCTATTTTCTTAAACTAATCGTTTCTTACTTTTATTTTCTTGTTAGAATCTTGTTTTGAGTCCAGGTTTTCACCAGTAACTTTAAACGAGGTTGGATCAACACGCTTTGGAGGATTAGGTTTGATAGGACGTTGTCTGTCTTCCCTGTGTTGTGTTGAAACAAAGATTCGTTTATCATTATTTTTGAATGTGTGAATATCTTCTCAATGTTAACAACCCTCTATATCGATGGTAATGGGCCTGTTCTCAAGCCTGTAACTATCAGCAGCTCTCTTGTGCAAGGCCGCACACACATACACACGCACGCACACGCACACGCACGCACGCACACACTTACTCCTGGAGGGCAAGGACGTTGTTCAATGTGTATAAAACTCCAGGAGCCAAGAGAGAGATGAGAAACACGGAGACTTCCACCGGCGGCCTCATTGTTCCAAGCGTATCGTTTGAAATGTCCAGAGAGAAATATTCCCAGTTAAACGCGGTGACAGGCGGTAGAACCAGAACGAGGCATGTTAGGAGCCAGTGTCCTCTCCACTGCTTGCAGAGGCAAGGAGACAATTATAAAAGGTGCGTCAGTCGTTGGCTTTTGATCTGTGAAGAAACAACGCACTGGCTCGCTCCAGCGTTGTCTGCAGGTCTCAAAGTTCAACCCAAGAGTCACGACCACCAGGTGGAAATTTAAAGGAAACGCATGGAAACGTGTTGGGTCGTGCGTCATGCGTAAGTTACGCATTTGGCTCTGCATTCTTTATTTTGATATCTTGATTTGATCTGTTGGCTGATGTTGCTTTTGAACTTAATGAGATGTTGTTCCACATGTTGCTGACAAACCATTTGATTCATATACGTTGACAGTGCAGCTAGTACACACTGCCGCCTGCTGGTGGCAGCTTTCCTCCACTCTTGTCCTCAACTTGTCCTCCTCTGCTTTTGCATTCTATCTTTTTTAGGATTCTAGGAACATGAGATAAGTAGGCAAAGGAAATAGTTAAAAAAAAAAAAAATCGGTGTCATATTGCACAGGTTGAAGTGTTTTGTAGGCCCCTGTGGCCCCTGGGGTTCACTGGAGGAGCCATCTGTCCGTGTTGGTATAAGATTAAGAACAGCTAAGTCTAATGTCTCCATGCTTGATTAAATTCTGGATTATATGCGAGATGGAACATAAAGTTCAGAACAAAGATTATATTGTTTTATTGTTGTCAGGGTGTTTGATTAAATCTGATCATTATTGTTACATTTCTTTATGCGGTGTCTTTGCATAACATTGGATCACGTTACTCTATTTACTGCAGATCATCAGCATTATGCAACTGCCTCTTATGGATGAACAACATTTGTAAAGCAGGCCTTCATCTAATGCAACTTTATCTTCTGTAACAAAGCTGCTGAAGAGGATTATGCTGCTGTTGCCACAGAAACTTAGTGACCAGTGGAAAGGGAGAGTAGAGAGGGGTGGGGAGTTCAAGAAGAGAGTGGAAGCCGACAGATTCAATCAGACTTATTGAAAAACCCTTCGCCCACACAGCTGACAGGTTTTTTCATTTTGAGATTTTCAAGATTTCTCTCTTCGACCATGTTTCACCCTTTAATCATCGGCATCATGGTCGTAAACACCTCCCTAACTGTCGTCTACTGGACCTTCCTGCTGGGAGATGTCTACTTCAAGTGGATGTTGGAGCCAGAAGACAAACCCACGAAGGTGGTCACCCCGGCCTGAGGGAGTCACTGTCAATATGGACCAACTTCACTGAGTGACTGGGTGGTTATTTTTTTGTTGCTTCGGACTAGTTCAGCTTGTAGTGCTTTCTGTGGAGCCGTTAATCTGCTTTGTGTTTCACCTGAAGAAGAACAAGACCC
Organism: Hippoglossus stenolepis; assembly: GCF_022539355.2. Classification (NCBI taxonomy): domain Eukaryota; kingdom Metazoa; phylum Chordata; class Actinopteri; order Pleuronectiformes; family Pleuronectidae; genus Hippoglossus; species Hippoglossus stenolepis. The sequence goes on from NC_061493.1 coordinate 11,873,678, forward strand.
CAAATGCGAACGACAAAAAATTTCTGAAGTGAACGGATCCTGCAATAAATGAGACAGGAACCCTTCTCACAGGTAGAGTATCCGAAACTTTTTTCACATCAAAATACGGTTGAATTTCATGATTTTATCCTCCGTGAATTGTCTTGTTTTAATATTTGTGGCTTGACAGTGTAAATCTGCGCCTTGAACTGCACCACACAGAGTCGACAGGTTCCTCGGGTGATGCTAAATGAGCTCCATCTTCTTTTTTTGCTTGTCTGCTGACTCAGTGAAAAGGTGTCCCTGGTGGCGGTGGTATGTGTCAACCAAATCCTGCCCAGGATTATCTCAGACCATCGAGCCTTATCCTCCTCACATCTCCACCCTGACACACGTTCAGACACCTCGCACTGCTTTTTCACTTCAAACATTCACCTCTTTTTGTTTATCTTTCTCTCGCCTTGATTTTCATTAGAAATCGCCTTTTTTGAGCAACATGTCGAACGATTTCTACTATGGGCTGCACCCAGTCTCTTGGTTCATTCTCTTTGCAAACGTCGCCATCACCATCATAGAATGGCACTTTCTCATTTCTCAGTTTTGCAAACTTCAAAAGCAAACGGAAAATGATTCTAAAGCCTAGAGGAAGCGGTTTACGGCACATCCCGATGCTCCGCCCAGATCTGAACGGATGAAAGTACATTTTTAAGATCACTGTTTACCTGCCCACTAGTTGATGGTGGGTTTTTGTCTGTTTAATATGAAAGAGACCACCCGCTTAGGTAAGCCTTTTGTTTTGCATGACCTTAACCTTGTGCCATGTGTTTGTGTTTATCTCCAGAGCCGCCTGTTTACCACACCTGCTAATTTGGATGTCCTGTCTATGCACAAGTCAACGAAAAAAGCTGAGGAGCCGTTTCGAGTCTTGATCACAAGGTAAGGAGTTGACTTTGTGTCCTCAAATCATCAGCGTCATCTCTTTCCTTCCATAACATTTGATCAACTTTCATATTTGAAAAGCAGTTGACAGTCTTCCATAAGTTACATTTGATGTTGTATAGTTTTCCGACCCCTGAGAATATTTACTGGTCACAAAGCTCCGACTGCAGTTTTGCCGTGAAAATATTGTGTCATATTAGTGAAATTATGTGACAGGATATTTATAGATAACCTGCTGCTTAAGATGAATTAATGCATGATATATATATCCACAGAGTGATGCCAGTTTAAGCCCTGGAGAAACTGGGTTTACTGTAATATATGTATCATATATATATGTATATGCAATGTGGTCATGGAGGACCATAAGCCTCTTTGGCATATTACTGTCCACCTCTCGTCGCTCATATCTCTAATCCCTGCAGATGGAAAGCTGATATTGCTCTGTGACAGACTCAATCCTATTAACTGTGTCTGTCCTATATTCACCTCTCCTCCGTCTCACATTCCTTGCTCTGCTGGAAATTTGACCGAGGACCCCCTCTCTGAAAAACCTAGAAAGAGGAGTGCTGGGATTTAGGTCTAGACGAGAGATTAGTAGAAGTGGCACACTTATGTTATTTTTTTCCTTGTCTGGTGAACTACATTTTTGTATTATTCTGTTGCAGCTCAGAGACAGTGTTCTCATTTTTCAAAACCATCTTGACATTTCCATCTGTCCGTCACTCCTTCCACCCCTCCGAGCTTCGGAGAACGTTATAAATCTTCTAACGCTCAGTTCCTCTCCCTCCTCCTCTCTGATGATACCCGTTTTCCCAATGAAGGAGCCGGATCTTCAACAAGACAATGAATCCCTCATCAGCCAGAGAAGCCACCACCAAGTTTCACCCCCTTCTCTGAACAGCCTCTCCTTAAAAGAGAGTTTCTATCTGTCCAAATATACCAAGCACCAAAACCATGAACCAATTACCATTCGTGTCCCTGAACGCCTCGGGAGGAGCTCTGCTGTTGAACCTCTCACATGTGGCGTTGGAGCACCGGCAGCTCCTGCAGCTGTCCAGGAGGAACGAGGAGGAGGCCTATTTTGTGGACTACATCCCCCCAGCTAGAGACGCCATAACTCTGCCGCGCAATGTAGTCTACGTCCTAATTGGGGTGGTGTTGGTTGTAGTGGCCACTTACGCCATAGTGGGACACCTGATCAAAGATCTGATGCATGACCTGGCAGGTACATGTAAAACCCCCAGGCTGGTGTCCTCTCCTTCCCCACTCTGGTGTTCATGTGTGTGGTGTCACTGAGCCCTTTTCTTACCCAACACTCTGAGGTCAAGGTGGTAGAAACATTTCGTCTTTCCCTCCATTTTCCTTTTGGGTGAACGTGTTGCTCGAGGACTCTCCTTCACATTTATCCTGAGGTTTGTGTGCCGTGTTTAACCTTCCCAACACTTTCCTTGTTATACCCTTTAAGGTCAATTCCAAGGACCAAAAAAAAAGAGTGAATGGCTGCCGCTAGAAGCCTCTGAGAGTGGTAATATACTTCCACTAAGAACGAAAATCACTTAATCCTTTATTTCCCCTAATGAAAGTCAACAGCAACTTTAATTAGGCTTCCCTTGTATGGTAAATTCCACTTCTTTCAAACTCCATTACCCTGTTTGTGACACAGGCCCTTTAAAAAAAGTAGTCTCTAATGCCATGTTTAGACAGCAGCACTATTATTTGTACAAATAAGAAAGTTGTTGATTTCCCCTTTAAAAAACACTGTCAAGTCACAGAGAACCATGACTTTCATTTCATTCTTTCACTCTCATTCTTCTCCTGATCACAGACTGGATTTTTGGGCCCAAACCGGTGGAGGATGATTCAGAGGAAGGTAGAGCGGAGGTAAAAGAAGAGCGATGCCTGAGTGTTTCCAGTAAACTAATGGAGAGGGACGTGCTGAGGATGGAGATGGAGAAGGACGGGCTACTGCCTGGTTTCCACCGGGGAGACGGAGACCACCGCCGCCCATCCACCCCTCATTTGCTGAGGAGCTCCATCCCTTCGTCATACCCTGGAGAAAAACGGATATCTACTCATAGCGTGACCTTCGCCTGCCCCCTGACCCCTTATGTCACTTCCCTCTGAGTTTTTCCACAAATTCAAGTCACATCTCATATGTCAGTGCGGTGATCAGTGTTGTGACTTTGTTGTAGTGATGCTAAAGCATTTGATTTAATTATTAAAAGTTAATGTGAACACAGTCCATATTGTCCTTCATTTAATTATATTGCATTATGTTGCTATTTAACGTCCAATTTGTCACCCATCAAGAGTATCTTATTTTGAAATGTATAGAAATGAGAATGTTTCCATCACATATCAAGAATTTATTGTTAAATTGCACATGATTGGTCTTTTCTGTTCATTTTCCACAACTGTCACTCTCCATCATTAGCTCACACATTTCCATGTTGTGGTGTTGGACCAAGCTTCTCTCCAGTAAACAACTGAATAATACATGAGAGCTGTTGTGTCTTGTCTGCTTTCATTAATCCATCTTACCTCACTGTAATACCTGCTGTGTCAGGGGCTGTGACCTTATTTACAAATGCCAAGGATTAGTCGACATCAGCCATATTAGATACTGGCCGGTAATGATGGATGCACCAAGGATGGCTGGATGGATAGACAGATAGATATAGATAGATGGATAGATAGTTGGATAGTTGGATAGTTGGATAGATGGATTGATAGATAGGGATGTAGGTAGGTCGGTAGGTCTGTACGTATCCTTTATGCAGCAGTTGAATACTTTCCCTTTTCGGAGAGCTGTCCTTGGTTCCCCTAAGCTTGATGACCTCAAGCCTCTGCAGCTAATCTAGTTTCCAAATGCGAAGCTCAACGAGCGAAGGGATAGGGAGGGAAACAACCTGAGCATATATCATCACACTGAGAGATAAAGACGTGCACGCTCAGTGTAGTGTTTAGCCAGAGGAGTGTAAAGACACCTAATGAACTGGGGGGGATCCTCAGCTGCTTCTTTCTGGCTTTGCTGTTAGAGCAACAAGAATAGAAATTCTGTGAACGCATGCCTAAAGTCGGAGAACTTGTTATTTCCTCCAGATCTATTTTGTGTCTGTTTTCATGGATTGACAAGTAAGAGGGAACCTTGTGTGTCTGCTTCTTAACACAGGGATGACACAGAGTTGTTAAGTGGATATCCTCTGGCTGACGGCAGATATCTGAAGACGCTGGCGATGGAAACGACGTCCGACAGCTTAAACGCTCGCTTCAGGGAGGAAGATGGGTCCGTGCTCTTCGAGTCTTACATACCTCCGTCTCGGGACGCCATCAACCTGCCTTCCTATATCCTCTACCTAATCATGGCCGTCTTCATCTTGTTTTTTGTTCTCTATGCCATCATCGGGCACCTCATCAAAGACCTCATCCATGACTTTGCAGGTTTGTATCTGCAACTCTTTAGAAAACAAGGAAATACAAAAAGTGCCGCTCTCCACGGTTAGAGCAGCCACTCCATGTGTTTTACTCACACATCCTCCCTCGGTTTCTGTGTTCCAGATTTGCTTTTTGGGGAGCAGCCTGAAGAAGTGGTGGTGAACTACTGCGAGGCAAAGGATAAGTTCATGATCGACTGGTGCCCAGAAACCTCGCCTGAGCTGGAGGCGTTGGCTCGGGCAGAGGAGAACAAGTTCATGGACAGGGACTTCAGGAAAGCTCCCGCCATCTGGATCCTCTCCACAGAACCTCTGGGGAACCTCAAGTCGGGCCCTCGTGTGGTGTTCGGGAACAGAGCTTAGAGAAGAAATGGAAGAGGAAGGTGAAATCTGATTAGAGACTTGTTGTCGTTGATGCTGACTTCCTGTATCTGGTGTGAATGTGTGAAGACTAATGTGACTGAAAAGGTTTCAATGAGTGGCTTTGACATGCTGTTATTGTGTCAGGTTGAAAATGTGTTATTGTAGGAGTGGTGGTCACTCTTGTCTGTTGGGGCTCAATGCTTCAGTGGTCTCAGGAGGACATCCAGTGTCTGTTGAGGGAACTGCAGCTGATTTGCCGCAACACACGTGACACAAAATGCAAGCACATAGGCTGAGATGATCAAACATTAGAACATCATTAACATTTCATCCCTGATTAGTTAATATCCTATGAAAGTATTAATGTTTTGTATATATAGATAATATCAGAATATGTATATGTGCAATATGTCTCCTCTGTAGAACATTTATGTCTAAATTAATGAAGTCAAGTGTATGAAGATACATCTGCTCAGATTAAGAGCTACACATTAATATGCAGATGAGCCTAGTTCAATAAAAACAATTGCAGAGTGCTTGTTTTTTAATGTTTCACTTTCATGTCTGTCGTATATGTGGAAAAAGCTCTCTGCTCTCTATAGCAGGTACAGTGAACATATTTGCTGTTATATATAGACAGTAGAATGTGAAAACTAGGATGTTTTCTGAATTTTCTTAGAATTTATAGGGAAACATAAGCCCAACTGATGGTCACATGGATTTAGTGAATTTGAGAATAACCAATAACATAAATATATGTAAATTTAAACCAGATGTATTACACAGAAAAATATGCATATAGCTCTTATACAGGCATCTTGGGATCGTCCTATTGAAAATAGACATTTAATCGGGTTATGTGAATAAATACATTAGTCGACAACCTCAAGCATTTTGGTTTGAAATCATACAGGCCAAATGGTTGATTCCAATAAAACGAATCAAAAATGAATCGTGTGGCTACATCCAAGTCATGAATGAGAACACAAAACACTAGAAAAAAACTAAATGAGACTAAATAGTGCGGTTGAGGGTGATGAGTCCATAGTTTGAGTGAACATGATCATTAAAAACATAAAACATAATTTACCCTGATCTTAGTCAGACTAAACGTACACCTAAAGAGCCAGTTCAACCAAATAATAATAGGAAAAGTAAAAAGAAAGATAAAAAAATGTCTGACGTAACTGCAACCTTGGTCCCAGGAGAGGGCGCTGTGGTAAAATTGGCTCCATATGCCACCTCAGCTGATGCAGTGAAGGAGAGACAGGGACCTTTTCAGGTTTAAATGAATGTGTGGGGTTAATGAGTAACAAGCAAACACGCATCCAGTAAAAGAACAGTAAGTAAATGTTTTCTGTCTCCACCATGAGTTGTGTTTTTAAGAGTTGAGTTGGTGCAGTGACATTTAACAAGATTACCAAAGCTGTGTCCATCTTCACATCATCTGGCTGATTTGCCACTGAGCACTAAAGCAAACAATGACATAATCTTATTAACTCTGTCCCCCCTAATCCCTTTTCTCTTTGTTCTTCAGAGCAGGACCCCCCGAGTTTATGTCACTATCTGTGGCTGATGGGCTGGATAAAGTCTTCTGCAGCCTCAGCAATTTGATACACATATCAAGAGTGTGAGTGGGATCTCAGGGAACTTAAATACTTCACTTATAGGAAGGTGATATTGTGATATAAGGATAATGTGCCTTGTGTGCCGAATGGTATGTGTCAAATAATCACAATCCCCATTTCTAATGAAGTTGTTGACTGTAATTACAGATCATATCATTTGACAACTGACACTATGTTGTTATGAATAGGCTTCATGGTGTAAAGCACACATTTTTGGCAAACAGGCGAAACTTAATGGTCGGTTTGTGGTGTATAAAATATGCAGATGTTGGTTTCATATGGCAGCTGGTGATATGAGTGTAATATACACACAGACTCCTAATTTGCAGTTGCATAAATCTGTAGACTAAATAAAAGACTGAAATAAATTGATTAAAAACCGTCAATTATTTCATAGAGCATTTTATAATCGGCTGAGTCTGGAGTGTAAGCTATAGTTTGCTTTGAAAACACGGCTGTGGTACTTTTATTTTGGAAAAAAATCAGATTCCCTCAGTTAAATCAGCGCATTGTACACATTGCAAAATAGTTTTGGCCCAGATTTGTTCCACACAAACACTGCTATCTGGCCCATATACCACATGGAATGATGTCAGCACCTGTTTGCCAGATCTGGACCACAAGTAAGCCGTACTGCATGTCAGCCTAAGGTGCCAAATGTGGCCCACATTTGTTTTGTACTATTTGGTCCATATTCTCCAATTACCACATGGGCCACTTTCGATTCACCTCAACATTACACTTTGCTTAGAGCTTCACATGTTTGCCATAAAGTCCCACATTTGTTTTTGGGATATTTGGGCCACATTTGCTATTTTGCAAGTTGGCAACTTCAGGCTCTCATCCATTTTGACCGGGCCACGAGAAAGTCAGAAGTGCTGCATCATTGTCTGAAGTGGCCCACATCCGTATGCTATTTGTATTTGAATGAATGTAGACATACTACTGGCTCTGAAAGATTATACATAGCCATATATAATGATAAATAATGGACATGGAGTACATTATACTATGCTGAGTCTGCGGAGTGTATGGTATAGTTTGCTTTGAAAACGAGGCTGTGGCACTTTTGTTATGAAAACAGCCAGCTACCCTCAGTTAAATCAGGGAAAGTGCAGACACTTATTCTGGGGGATGTATTGTTCTTGTATTGTTCTGTTGTGGTGGTGGTGATGGTGGTGGTGGGCTGGAGGAACAGCAGGGGCTCTTCTCTGCAGGATGGGGGGGCGACATCCTACACATACACACACACACACACACACACACACACACACACACACACACACACACACACACACACACACACACTCACCCCCCCTTCTTTCTCCCTCTCACTCTCCAAACCAAATCTGAGCGGATGTGCGCCGCAGATGTCACGCTCCTCCTGGATGCTTGTGTTTACCGCTAAGCGATGACTGGTGCACGGCTGATTTGAAGGAGGCTAACCGGCATGGATGCCCGTTGTCTGCAGGAGTAGCCTCCATGGATTGGAGCTCATCATCGCCGGAGCCAACCTGGGGACAGAGTGAGAGGTGAGGCGGCGCAGAGCGGAGCGTGTGCGCGGAGGAACACTGGCGCTCATTGGGCATTATAACAAAACATATGAGCCGAGGGTTGGGGGCTCATTAACGCACTATCTCCTCTCACAGTGTCGCTGCGTTCTGTCATTTATGTCAGTTCTCTACAGAAAGCAGAGGTACAGCTAATAAAGGCCGTTCTCCTGCACCAGGCTGCATCAACACAGCATCCATCTGCATGATTTATAGATCAGTGCAAGCTATTGAGGCCACTGGCGATTACATTGTGTGACTTTGACTGTCGTGATGCACCGGATGTCTGCATCTTTACCCAAATACCTTCATGATAAGAATGATGAACTGATGAAATGTGTATGAAAAGGAGGATTTTTCACGAGGCTAATTGTGGCCTACTTTGCACTAAAGAACACTGCGGTACAGTAGGAATTATTTAAAGGGTCCAAATGTGCATGGGGATGTGCATATGGCCCATGAGACACTTCATATAACAGGCACAGATGTAATAACTAAAAAATACTTCACACAATCAGGTAAGAATGAGCGTAAATTAAATAAAAGCACAACTTCCAATCATTAAATATGTTTGGTTAGCCTTTTATATTATATTTTTCATGCACTAGATCCTGTACTAAAATTACTTTGCAATGGTTTAAAAAATCTCCATGCAGTGTAGTGTGTAGGCTAATATGTAGGCTAGGTTATTACATCACTAAATCCCACAAGCACATTTACAGTAACATGGCATATCCCACTGAATTTTGCTTAAAAAGTAGTAAAACATAGATATGATACCCGGCCCACCACAACGCTGCAGCGTGTCTGTTCCTGCACCTGGTGAATTTTGAAACCCCTGGCATGCAGCAACTGTCTTTACCATTTGTAACCCAGCAGCTGTCAGAGGAATTTACAACGTGCACGGTTAGGAATGAGGAGGACCGATGCAGCACTGTATAAAAAGACGTATAGCCCGGTCGCGATGGCCAAACAGTGAGCCTGAGCACATAGTGTTCAATTATAGGTCCGTTTATTTACTTGTTGTCATTTTATTGTGAATGATGTGTTTAAGTGCGCTCTAATCAAATTGTTTCCACCAGATTAAGGGATGATTGATTCCACTGATAGCAAAACGGTTTGGACAGATAGCGTGGAAGCCTATAGTGAAAGGGCCCAGTTGAACTCTGACCCTCAGCACCCCCACCTCGCAAGAACTCTCCTCTCCCCCGTTGGGACTCCCTGATGACCCCCTACTCTCCCACACAGATGCAAATTAAATTGCACTATTATTATAGTCAAAGGATTTTAGTGTCTTTTTCTTTTCTAGAATGGATCTCTGCTTTAAAGATTACAAAAAGACAGTTAACTTGTTATTCTGCATGATGTTCACACCTCTGTAAGAGTTGTAATGGATAAACAACTGAGGAGGTTTTGTCACTTTATTTCTATTGTGTTATGTGCGTGTGTCAGTCGTGCTGATGATGCCTTGTTGTGTTTCTCGTCAGTGCTGTGCAGGAGGATACTTCATCCAAGATCACAGGTCACATGTCAGGTACATAGCTTTTCTTTAATAAAAACTCCTACGCCTGTGAGAAATCGTACAAACTACTCAAATGACTTGCTAATTCTTTGATTTCTTGTTTTTCTTCTGTTTAGATTTGTGCAGTGATGAAACAGACAGCTCTCTTCCTCTCCAGCTTCACACTCTCAAGCAGTTTGAGCAGGTGAGAGCTTGTATTTTCAAATGATCATGGAGCTCGATATGAGCATCATGTCCTCTGGCATGATTAACGACACTGTGGTCGAGCCTGATAATGTGCTCTACAGGGCCACCTTGTGGATCAATGTCTTACTTCAGGATGTGGTTGGCTTTGATGAAGAAGTCTCTCTGTGGGATCAGATCACAGAAATATCCAGAAATACATAGACAACAAAAAAAAAATCACACACAGCATATGTCTTTAAAATACTGTGCAGAAAAGGAGAACACCTATAAGTGAGGATTTGGATGGAAAACACCCAGAATCCTCCTGATAGGTAAAAATAGCCTCCGGCTACAGCATGGCCTACTTTAAGATTTTTCATCAGTCTTTGCTGCACTATTACTGTACATTGTAACAGTTATATTTTACAAAAAATACTATGTCAAATATAATGTTTAATGTTAAAGAACATAATGTAATGAACAGACAGTTATGAACTATATTCAAACCCAATAGATAGAGAGTAATTCTTATTCTATGAAAGTGGACTTGACAAGGCACAGATTCAACACAAACTGCAGCTTTGTTGTTGCTGTGAGTCTTGGTAATTATAATTAAAAGATATAGCGTGAACGGAATGAAAGTTTTAAGTCTTTTTTGTGAAACGTCTCTGAGTCTTAGGCCCAGTGGGAGCACACATGGACATTTTGTAAAACATAGGTTTTTCTATGTGTTTTGGCCTTTTTGCAAAACCCCTTCCAGCGTGATTTCAGGATGGGTGTGTAGACAGGGACGTATGATGTCAAAGTGTGCACCATTGTTTTCCCTTGGTCAAAAACTTTTTTTTTAAAGTGCAAAATAGTTTTTTAACAATATGTGAATGAGATAGATAGATAATAGGTATGATATATAGATTACATAACATAAACACATAGCTTATTATCCTAGATTAATAACAGTTTATCTATTCACCCTGTACTGTGCAGCTTCATACAACCTCTGCCATTCACTCATAACCTTCTCCCTTGTTCCCTAGAATGCACTGTCCATTAGTGGCCTCGTCCCAGTGGACTCAATAGTAGTGTCTACCCTCTTTGCGAAATAGTGCCGTCAGACAAGCGTGGCTGATAATCTTGTGAAATACCCAGACTGTGTTAAAACAGTGTTACATTGATTCCTCAAGTCAAACCCACTTTTCTTCAATAGCAGGGATTAAAGCTCTCCTTCTATCAGTAGGAATCCAGAGAGGCCCTGTATGAGATCAGTGTATCTGAAGTGATAAAAAGTGAAGGGAGGGGGGTGTAACACTGTGAGTGAACCCTGACGGCTGTTAGAAAGTCTATTTAAAAGGTAAACAGACAGTGAATGACCCAACTGCACATAATCTTGTAGTCTGAGGGCATGTAGCTACACACAGGGGGGAAACGCAGGCCCATTAAAAAGGCACAGCGGTTCCTGCCTGAGTGTACATGCACTGGTGTAATGGCCGTCGGGAATATTGGGATGAATCCCGGTTGGTCTCTGAATGGGTGGGCTGGTCCATTAAGTTTTTAACAGTGCCTTTTATTCAAGTCGTGTGCGATGTGCTCTGAGACTGAGCTCGCTGGCCAATCACAACCAAGTGAACGTGCATTAATGCTCAAGATGAATGCAAAGCAATATTCAGCGGTATAATCAACATATCACCAACCTGAGCAACTTATACTAGCCATATTCATAACAATGTATTTTTCTTTAATCCCTTCAATACACACCTCAGTGCTCTACTCCAAAACTTGTTGATGTTTCAGACAAATACCAGATCTGAATAAAACACTAAAACCTCCCCTGGTGCTGCTGAGCCCTGTGGAAACGAAGAGGTATCACCGACCGGTCATGAAAGCTGAAGTTACTTTCTGAACGACAACTCAAAGCTGGAGTTCCTCTCATGGCTGCCAGATCTCGGATGTGTTCCTCTTTTACACCTGACATGGACACTGCACGCACACGCACGTATTTACACACATTCACTATTTCATGAGCTGAAAAGTGACAGTGAGAAGAAGTGGATGTATGTGTGGATCAGGTTAAAAACACACACTAGCATGATGTAATCCCCAATGTTGTGTGGAGACTCCCCTTGGCGCCTCGCCTATTTTTTCCTGTGAATTATTTAGCAACAGGATGTAACGTGACACTTTAACGGGCACACTCACTGAATGCATCAAGAACTAATAATGACGTAATCTCATGTATTGGGAACACAGGAACTCTTTTATTTATTTATTTATTTTTTTGCATTGCATTGCATTGCATTGCATTGCATTGCATTGCACACGAAACCTGATTTAGATTTTAGCCACGACTGTTGTGAGATTAAAACAAGACTTGGAGGAGCCTGTCTTCCTTGTTGTTTCTTTTTTTGCTGTTCACTCATCTCTGAGGAACATGGAGGGATTCTCTGCTAGGTGAGATTCAGGACACCTTACTATTAATAGCACTTTGGCTGAGTGCTCCAGGTCTCCTGTTTCATCCAAGTTCTCCCAGCTCACCTGTCTATCCCACTCCCCTCCGCCCCTCTGACTTTAGTCATGTCAGGGGAGTTCCTGATTTTTAACTGTCATCGATCATACACATATGGTAAATTCAGGGTGGGACTCGGTTGCTCAGGATACTCTCAAATGCCAGATGATATTGAATTATCCTGTAATATTATAATGGAAATAAGAAAATTAGCCTGTATTTTTCTGTGCCTCGTGACTTTTTGTTTCATTACAAACAATCTTAGTTTGACAACTACGATGCACAAGGACACAGGCTGTTATACATGTTATGGCTAACGTGTTAGTAAACTGTTGCCTATAGCCACGAATGAAAATGTTTACCAGATAAATAAACGTTCAATATTTTGACTCTCCACCAACCTCACAGAAAAAGGTTGCTAACTTTCTTCATTCACTTGCCACTGACTGACACATAATTCACTCATTCATAAACTACATTTTTGAGCTTTACTACCAAAACAATTAGCTAAAAGTGACAAAAACTAGCTCAGCTTGTTGATTGGTTGATTTTTCTGCTGGTTTGTCTCTAGAAATCTTTGTATTAGACGTTTTCATTTGACTCAGAGTTGGCATTTTTATCATTTCAAAAGTGACATGTTTCCTATATTTAGAGTTTTCTGGAAACAATGGTAAAGTGCATTAGCATCCCCCAGTGAGTTATTACAAAAGACAGTTGCTCAATGTGCTTAAAAAACTAAATAAAACTAATATTAGTCAGACTGTTATTTCACAAACGAGGCTAAACAGAGGTGAGTCAGTGTGGTGGTTATATAACATGGAGGCTGGTGTGGACAGACTGTCAGCTGTTTTCTTAATAGGGGACGACCTCCAGACTATATGGAATATTGAGAAGGGTTTGAGATTCACCTTCAGCATATAATGTCTGAGAGGAAGCAGATGAAATGAAAAGATCCCAAATGGAATCAGATTTCACCCCCTCCTCTTCTCTCTGTGTCTGTTCCACTCAACAATTCTGCTTTGCAGAGGGGTGAGATTTGCCCTCATATCACAAGTGCCTGTGAGCTCTGAGCCTTTTACCTCCCCTCCTGCTCCCTCCCTGCTCTCTCCTCCCCCCTACTCCCCTTCCACCCTTCTCCCTCGGCAGTCTGGGATTCCTGGGATGTCTCCTCCAGTAAAATAAGTTCCTGTCCGGTCCCCTAGTAGACCAGATCACACCATGGAGCTGACATGGCTGCATCTCTGACCGCCCGGGCTGCAGAGTTGCCCTCTGCCCTGCAAACAGCCCATTAGACTGTAGTGTGTGTGTGTGTGTGTGTGTGTGTGGTTTTGTAGATGGTATCCCAATGGCCTGTTAGAGGTCGGGATGCTGCTTTGTAAATATTTGGCGTTTTTCACTTACAGCGTTATGCTCTGGAGAAGGAGGTAGAATGTCTAACGGTTACCGGACTCTAACGCAAGGACATGCCAGGACAATGGCTGTCCTTTAATATGGACTCTGTATTCCCACACAGTACAGAGGGGTCAAAGACGACCGATCTTTTCTTACCTATAACGGACATGTCAAGCGGTGTCGGTGCTCTCTGACGGTCATGTCTAACGGTTACCGTACTTTGTCGCAGCACCTGAATGACCTGAAGAAGGAGAACTTCAGCCTCAAGCTCCGCATCTACTTCCTGGAGGAGAGGATCCAGCAGAAGTTCGAGGAGAGCAGTGAGGATGTCTACCGCACGGTGAGTAGGACGGAGATGAATGGGAACCTGTGTGACTGGGGATGAATGGGGCTGTGACCGGTTGCACTTCAGAGAACAAGAGAACAACACAATGATCAGCACCAGTTGATTTCGACTTTGATGATCAGTTTGGAACTAAGCAAATGAAAGAGCTGATCTGTGCCTTTATCAATTGAGATCATTTTGATCATGGAAGTCCTACAGAGGCACTGAGCCACTTCCACTGGTTGTTGACCCAGCTGCTGCGCTGACCTGAGTGATGCGACCTGCCATGTGTGTGTTTGACCAAGTGCTTGTTTTTAGTTGTGGCCTCCTTGTGAAGGACTACACATTAACTAGCAGTTTGTTCAGGAGCTCCAAGTCTGTGTGCGCATGTGTGTGTGTATTTGTACTTATATTTGTGAGGACCAGAGACCTTACGGAGTGTGGACATTTTGGCCGGTCCTCCCTTTTTCAAAGGCTTGTTCGAGGGTTAAGACTTGTTTTTAAGGTTAGGGTTAGAATTAGGTTTAGGTCGGGGTTAGGGGCTAGGAAATGCATTATGTCAATGAGTGTCCCTACTAAGATAGAAGTACAAGAATGTGTGTGTGTGTGCGTGTGTTTGTATGTGTCTGTCTATGTGTGTGTCAGCTGTCCAGTAGGAGCTTTGCTTTACTGTGTATTGTTCTTATCCTGGGATTTGTGCAGATTTTATGTCCTGTATTTCGACAAGATTAATTTAGTCTCACTCCACAACCCAGGGATACTTTTCTGCAGCTTCATAAATATTGACTGAGTGGGTTATACCTTTTTTAAACCTGTGACCATGTAATGGAGCAAAAGGCCAGACATAGAAAGATAAAAGGAACAAAAAGACTAACTGAAATGTTGCACCAAATAAATATCTGGGAGTTGATGTCAAATCCCTGAACAGCATCGTTTTCTCAGTTGTTTTTCTACAGATGGACCAAACCAATACACCATATTATTGCAGATAGTGACATAATTAAAAGATCTGTATTTTAAATGGTATTGGCCATGACCTGACTGATCCACCTATTCCTTGTCAGTTATTTTTAAAATGTCAGTCTTTCACTCTCAGATATGTTCATTCATACACTGGCACATTTGGCCTCATGTTACCTTATTTAACACCATAGTGATGTGTACAGATCTTTAGTTGCACCAAAGAGAGCACTCATATTAGATCAATACATAGCTAAATAACCTGAGTTGAAGCATTGGAATGATTTTAAATTGTATTTCCTATTTGTGATCAATATCTAAGAACTTTGACTTTTGGAAATATAAACATTTGTGATCCTCAGAGTAGGTTATAGCCTCATAGATGACCCCATAAACTAGTGTTCATACATTAGGGTTGCTCTCCAAAAGATCTGTCATAATACAGAGAGCTGTAGTAAATTATCTTTGTTAATGGTAGCACAGCTTAGATATCACAATATGTAGTACTTATAATCTAGTATTAAATACTTATTTTGCAAAACAACAACATTTATGACAAATACATGACAAGTATTGCCTCAGTCCAGCTCTTCAGAAATGAAATATCACTCTGAGCTCTGGGGACTTATTATGGGCTATTTCGACATTTATAACATAAACAAAAGAAAATGAAATAAGGGGAAAATGCTACAGCATTCATGTGCATGAATTGTACTGTGTTTGTATATAGAGTTCCCTCTATGTTGCCATTAAGAGAATCCTTGCTGTGCCACTTGTTTACACTGGACCAAACATGCTGACATATTGATTGTGTGTGATTAAAAAAAAACTCTTGTTGCCAAACAAGACCAGCAGTTCCATGTCTGTACATTTTGAACAGGACACGATGAGCGTGTTCTCCTCTGCATGTGTGCGTGCTCCCACAATAAGGTGACCCCGCTCAGCTGGTGTCTGTTTGCACGAACCAGTCGACATTTAAACCTCTCTTTCTCCCTCCCTTCATTCCAAATCCCTCACGATCATCAGCAACTCTTTGAAAATTAAATGGCTGCTTGAGCCAGCTGAGCGGGACCTGCGTGCTTCACACCAGCACTGACTGAGTAAACTGATCGCACCTCACACAGCCACAGAACTGGACTTTAATCCTTGTGCTCGACGGCCTCTTTCTCTGTGTGGCTGAAGGTTAATCAGACTAATCACGGTTTTGATTGGAGATCAAATTTTTTGCAGTGTGGTGTTATCAGACCTGAGCTGCCTGGGCACATAGTGATCTCCCCCATAGCTTGACAGAGTCTATTTATAGAGCAGGCTTGAGTACACTGATTTATTTATCTCCTGTATTCATGGGAGTGTCCACATGACATGAGACACACTTTGTTACATACGTGTATGTGTGTGTTTATATATCTCTCTTCACCATATGGTCCATTATATCGGTGTGTTTTGGAAGCATTCATTGTCAGACATGTCAGTTCATTATACACTTTATAACTTAGGCCCACTATTTTAAATGAATTGTATACATACACAGGTGAACAAGGGTCTGCAGGAACCTTTGAACCCTTGAAAAAAGTACCTGGTACTAAAGTTTTTGGATACTTTTAGTTGAAACATGGCTACAATTAGCATCTGGTGCTTATAGTGTGGTAGAGCATAATTTGCTGATTTTAGGGCTGTAGCTGATGATTATTTTACCACAATAATATGTTGATTATTTTTCTGATTGTTTAATCTTTAAAATGTTCAACAAAAACAGATTTGCATTTACATTTGAGAAGTTAGACCATGTGGATGTTTGTTTATGTTGAAAATGACAATGTTGTCCCTCAGTTAGTTTTAAATAAACACGACCGGATGTAACCCTTTATTATGGATTAAAACACAATGAGCAGGGCCATCATCAGATGTGAACCTGTCAGTGGGCGATAAGTCATTGTAGCAGTGTAGGTGTGTTGTATGTGTTGTATGTGTGTGTGTTGTGTCAGTGCAGTCATTCTCCCTCTTCCTTCTCTGAATGGTTATAAGTGAATCTGTTGCTGGGGGCCCACAGGCCAGGAGGGGCCAGAATAGCAGGTGCACTGTGATGGGCGTCTATATTTAGAGCTGTTTTCAAGATGGGGAACTGTGTCTCTTACTGTAAACCACGTTGACACGCACACAGGAATACATGTGAGGTACATTATTTATTGTTCAAGCATTTAGGCAAATCACTTGCTATTATTAGCTATGAGCATATGTGTGGTCATATGTTGCTTTAGTTGTTGTTGCCGCTGCACCACTAGTATCCTAAGAGTAGAGTGCATTGTAAGAGATCAATTGGTCTTAGTACCATTATGATTGAAATAATCAGGGAATCAAAGAGTCTTGATTTAATACAACTAACACAAAGAAATCAATCTATCCTTCCACCAAGTTTTGTTATCCAGCCAGTTGTTTGTGCGTAATCTTGCTTACAAATAAACAAACAACACTCAGATAAACAAACAGGGATGAAAACATAACCTTCCTGGCGGAGGTACTCAAAACTACGATCAATACAAATCAAGTACCAGATCAATTACTAATAAAGTTGCCTATAAGCCTATTATTGAAGAATCCTGATTTTGGCTGTCTGAAAAAACATGTAGCTATTTTCTCATGCCTCAAAATGAAAAGTAAAATCATCCTATACCTACTTACAAATGTTTTTTTTATGAATTTTGTTGATTGATCTGATGTCAGCCAACAACATGATCTCTATGTCCTCCGGTCACATGCACATGATACATGTGTGATGGTGTTGGTTGTGTTGAGCAGTCGTGGTGGGTTTCAGGAATTTGTTTAAGGGTAGGTTTCAGTCCACGAGTGCCGGTACATGTGTCGCCCAGCTCACTGTGAGTGTTATCGACACACGTAAAGCTCCCTGGCAAGGACGGGGGAAGGTCATCAGACTCTGACATGTACGAAGAGGCACAGAAAACAGAAATAGAGGGAGGACGAGGCAGGAAAGAAAAGAGAGAGGAAAATACAGGGCGGCTAATTCTGTTGAAATGAGCGTGAGCCAATCTGCAGAGATAAAGGTGGTAAAACCAATGAGAGCAATCATCTCATCCATCAGGCACACAGATAAACTGTCCCCACTCCTGTCCTGAGGTCATAATGGAAAGAATGAGCTCCACCAATCCCCTCTGTCCTCCAGCCCAGTTTAAGATCCCTGATTGGCCCGAAAACGTCCTCTGTGGAGTCCATCAGGTAAACAAACTGCGGAGTTTAGCCTTTGGCCCCAGTGGTGAGTATCTGAGCTTCCCTGAATTCTCCAGCTCTAAATATAACAGCCGTGACAGCTCAGTCAGATGCTCTGCACTCCTGATACACAACACCCACCAGCAGTGATTCACTCAGCAGAGATGGAGAGATGTGACTGAGCAGACGGAGTGAGAACGTGACATGTCGGGAGGATAGGAGAGATTCAGACTAAACCCAGTAAACACAGAAACTGTTACATATAGTATATAGAATCTTTACTTTAAGTATATATTATATACATACAGAGAAGCTCTACACATAGTTCCCTTATATACATCCACAATGATCCTGAAATGGATTCAAGGCTCTTTTGTCTCTGCAATATATAACAAGCTTTGCTACAAGTCTCATTGAGTCAAGGGGGCACGGTGGAGCAGGGATAAGTCCTAGTTCGAATCCCAGTTCGGCTGGGGTGGAGTGCATGTTCTCCCCCTGTTTGCGTGGGTTCTCTCCAGGTACTCTTACATTGATTGACCGTATAGGCATAGAAATGGTTGTTTGCCCTTAATGGACTGGTGACCTGTCCAGGATGTAGACCCCTCCACAACGTAAAAAGTCATAAACCGCTCAATATTTGTATTGACTCTGTGAATGAATCTGTTACTAGCATTGGGAATATTTTTGGTCACAGCTTGGTAGCTGAGAAGCACTGCTGATCACAAACTGTGTTTGATTGACTGACCGATTGATTGATTGATTGATTGATTGATTGATTGATTGATTGATTGATTGATTGACTGATTGATTGACTGATTGATTGATTGATTGATTGATTGATTGATTGACTGATTGATTGATTGATTGATTGATTGATTGATTGATTGACTTCACTGCTCTTCTGTTGCAGAACATCGAGCTGAAGGTGGAAGTAGAGAGCTTGAAGCAGGAGCTCCAAGAGAAACAGCAGCTTCTGGACAAAGCCCTGTAAGTCCATGAATATTAATCATAAATGTTTATTGTTGGACAGTTTCAACCCTTGAATTAAGATTTCTGAATCTGTAATTGTGATATATTGCATCAAAAGTTCAAAGGTCTCTCCAGCCTGTCTGATCTAGACCGGCTGATGTCAACTGACCAGCAACAGCTCATGTAACATCATTGCATCATTTTCATCTTTTCTTTGGCCACATAGATGTTGTCTAATTTTCTACATCGTGTGGTATCACAGCTGCCAGATATGAAGGAGCTTCAGTGGATTAAGATGAAAACTGATGTTCATTAGTGTCAGAGCTTTGTGTTTTTTATGTGTGGTTGTGAACCTATGGACCTCACCAGAGATTAGCTGGGATTCTTTACATATACGTTGTGTCTTAACTGTAGTAACGCTTCACATCTCTAACAGCTCATATGTCATGTAGCAGCTGATAAAGACAAGAAGCACACACACACACACACACACACACACACACACACACACACACACACACACACACACACACACACACACACACACACACACACACACACACACACACACACACACACACACACACACACACACACACACCACACACTCAAAGAAGATTCACAATACATAATGATGTTGATATATATTGGACTTTTGTTAAATTGCTAATGATGAAAATTATATTGAAAAAGTTATTGATATTGTTGTGTGAGATCTTGCCATATGTTGGGGTTTCATTAGACATGTGAGAGAAACAGGATCTTCTGTTACATTAGTGTTGTATTCAAAAGCCATCAGCGGAGCTTCTGTGTCCCGTGGGTGGACTTTGACTTCTTCATTGTTGGGGCCTGCACTACTTTAATTTGACATAGAGAGGGATAATCTTTCTCCTCCTGAAATTGTCAGAGATGCATCCTAAAGGTTGTGCTTGTTGACCTTTAAATTCATCATCATCATCATTGGGCAGCTGTTGGTGCTCTTACAAAACATACGCTGGTTCTTATTACTTGTTTCTATTTTAGCTGCTGTTGTTGCTCCCTCTCTGCACATCCTTTACTTTGGTTTGAAGTTACGTGATTGGAAAATTGCAGATGAGAGCAAAGATGGTTGTGACAGTGAAGCTGGTTATTATAATATGACTCTGCTACGCTGCTGGTGACAGTTTTCCTACTTTATATTTGAATTCTATACCAGATATTGTGTGGTTGTTTGTTGACCTCCCCTGTTGGGAAAAGGGACAATTTCAGCCCAAAACAAACATGGAGGATTTTTGCCACACGGTGTGTTTTGAGCAGAGCCTAACCAATATATTATTTTGCTGATATTGTATACTGATATGATATTTTTACAGACATATCGATGTTTATGTTTGCTGGTATGAAAACATTTATTTTACACAATGAATGCAGAAAATGTGCATGTTTACTGGTTACATTAAAAAAATATATGGTTATTTTCTCAATTCAAGTTCAATATATTTGGTTTGATTTGTGTTTACTTTTTATTCATAATAATTCGTAATACAGTTTATGGTTAAAATTTTATTAAATTAATTACCTTTCTTTGTCTAGAGGGTTTGATAAAAACCTCTTAGAAATCTTTTTTTTTTAAATTCAGCTAATATATCAGCGTTGGAGATTTTTACTCCCCAATATTGAGTATCTTAAAATCTTGTTCAACAGATTCTTGGGTTTAAGTCCAGCTGTCTTTCCTGGTAGTTAGAATTATGTATATGCAGACATGTATGTGTTGTACTGAATCCTCTAACGTCTTGCAGAA
Source organism: Hippoglossus stenolepis (assembly GCF_022539355.2). Taxonomy (NCBI): domain Eukaryota; kingdom Metazoa; phylum Chordata; class Actinopteri; order Pleuronectiformes; family Pleuronectidae; genus Hippoglossus; species Hippoglossus stenolepis. The sequence continues at coordinate 11,894,409 of NC_061493.1, forward strand.
AGGCAGGTGTTTAAACTCTCCTCATAGGCTGAAAGGCTTTTCCACTACAAATAAAGGACACTTGTCCAAGAGACAGACATTTGCATTACTCAGACTGGTTCAAAATATCTCAGTTATTCGAGCTGTTGCATGTGGTGGACGGAGTTAAAAACGTATGTAGAGAGCGTCCAGGACGGGACTCAATGGCGACAGAGTGGCGTGTGCCATTCTGGGAGAAGGAATTCTGGGATAGGGTTGTTGACTGACTAAGTGATATGGACAGATGCTTGCACAGTTGGAGTCTAAAGGAGTGTGGGGGGGACACTTGTGTCGTGAGCCACTTAATGAGGTTGTGGGAGAACACAAAGGAACAGGGTGTTTCTGCATGTAAAATAATTATGTTTCATCCTTTCACAATGTATTTCAGTTAATTATTTTACCACAGATATACATAAACACTTCACTAACACAACTGCTACATTCAAAAGGAAGAAGGCCCCAAACTGAACATCACCTCTGTGAGAGCACATATTGTCGTTTTATCGTCTTCGTTCCTCGCTACTGTCTCCACCGTGTCATAACACTGACCCTCTGACAACATCTGTATGAGTAGATTTGGGCAGTGTTCAGTCTGGTAGCTCACAGATGTGGTGATCGAGTCTGATTTCTCTTCGACAGCACGACAGCAGTGAGCTTGACCAATCACAATGAGGCAGAGCTGCAGAGACGGTGTCAGGAGAGGCAGCAGGAAATCGACCACATGCAGCAAGTGCTCGAGACCAAGATCCAGCTCCTGCAGGAGGTCGGTCTTCTTCCTTCAGCTTTTTAAGAAAAAATCAAAGGTGCCTCAGATGTAAAGATCATAACAGTTTCAATCTTTGTGTGTTTCCAGGAGGCCCAGCTGGCACGCAGCGAGGCCGAGAGGATGGTCTCGCTGGCTGGATCACACTCCCACGCCTCGCTCCTCTCCCTAGACATCCCCATGGAGGACATCCCAGAGGATGAGAGGCCTCCAAGCGTCCTGTCCCCATTCAACACCAGCAAAGACAGGTACAAAAAATAAACCTCTCTCAAATAACAAACTAGATCTAGCTGCTTCGAGACATGCTCCAAACTCTGGATAATCTCCTGATATTATCCAGAGGGGCTGTATGTGAGAATGCACATGTCTGAGTCAGTTGCGGACAGCAGGTGCTACTGACTGACCTTGCCTCTGTGTGTGTGTTCAGATTCATAGAGGAGCTGACCAAAGAGCTTCGCTCCAAGGAGGCTGTCATCACAGAGCTGAGCGGAGAGAAGACGACGCTCACACTCAGAGTGGGAGAGCTGGAGGGACAAGTTCACGAGCTGTCTTCATCTCTGCTGCAGAAGGACAAGGATGTGGAGGTATAAAAGCTCCCTTCAATGACAACTTACAAGCAAAGGGGTTTTCAAACTTTGCCCCATTCTTTCTCTAACCTGTGAAAAACTTGTAAATGTAGATAAGTACTTGTCTTTCTCTGAGCTATTCCTCCCTCATGTATGTGAAGTATGACAGTGAAAGCCTTTAAAATGTACCCCGCCCCTCTATTCTTTCTGCATTCCTCTGGACCGCCATGTTTTTTCTGGTATGGCTTCTATTCTAGAAAGAGGCTCCTGAAGCAGCAGATGTGACATTCCTCCGCCTTATTTGAACAACTATTCATGTGGGTCATAAGAGCAGTTTACACGCCCAAACCACTACGTAAATAAACACAGACACTGATGTATGCAGATGCATTCTCACATACTCACACACACCAATAAAAGATCATGAGGTCATCTGATGAGAGCAGTCATTTAATATTTCGGTGCAGGTTTATTTAGTCACTTTCCTGTTTCTCTGTGCGTTCGCTTCCTCCATTAATCTTAGGGTTGAATATAATTATTGATTTTTCTCTTGAGTTAGTATGGCAGTGGGTTTATAGTCTGTCTTCTGTGTTTCACAGTTCTATCAGGAGGAACTGGGTCAAGAGAGGCTGCGTATCGAACAGGAGATGCAGGTAAGGGAATCCATGAATTTTAGTTAAGTGTTTAAAACCACTTTGGTTCATTATCCTTCACGTGTTATTGTTCAGTTTTCCACTAAGTGTCAGAGCACGGTCACATGCGCTTGTTGTTGACAGACTCTGCCTCCTTATGGAGAAGTGACACATAGCATTTTGACACCAGAGCTGACAACTGTACTTTTGAATCATTTTGTCAGTTTATTTTTGTTTTACAGAGTCGTAAAAAAATATGGAGTTTGTAAATATAAATGGTCTGTATTTTATAGAGCGGCTTTTCTAGTCTTTATGACCACATCCCGCACACACTGCCGGCACAGCCATCAGGGGCAATTCAGGGTCAATACATCCCATAACACTGTATGGAGGAGCCGGGGGATTGAACCACTAACCTCCTCATCCAGAGCCACAGTCACAATATGTCAAGCTCAGTATAATTTATAGTAAAAATAAACAGAATGGTTGTAATACAGAATCACCCAACTTCCTCTGAATTTGACCAAACAGAAAGAAAAGCACAATATTAAAGACATTCGTTCCATCTTTTGTGCAGAAATAATGGAACAAAGTCAATGCAACTACATTACACCATTGCTGAAAGAACTGTTAACAATGTCATAGTAAAAAGTAAACCGTCACACTTTGCTCGTCTTTGTGCGAAAAATCTTAATTTATCATGAAACATTGTGGCTCAGTGGCTTATTCCAGTCAGACTGCCAAATGCATTCATACTGTGCATCTCAAACATGCAAAAAGAGTTAATTAAAGCTGCAGTGGAGGGAGCCAGGCGCAAGGCTTCCAGTGACAGTACAGTCCATCTCTCCGAGGGGTTGATTTCATCACTTTAAGTGCCAGAATCTTATTACATTTACAGGCTTCGGCTACAGTGACATCCTCAGGGACACATTTTCGCCACAGATACATAATGGAACTACAAAATGGAGAGGGATCATTATCCTGACTGCATCTCCCTCCACCCAGAGTGCACCCTTACCATTTGTTAGTCATTTAAATTGATAATCATAACTGCATATGTGTTGCAAAACCCGCGCAGGGCTGGTTCCTGTTATTTGATGTTGCAAACATAATTTGTTGCTGTGGCGCTTTAACTTGTAAATCAGTTTTGCATGAAGGATGCAAATGTACTTGGCAGGGCTGGCTCTCTACTCAGATTTCACACGGGATGCATGTTGGCGTGAAAGTGTGCCAGTGTGTGTCTCTTCATGTGCACTGAAAAAAAAAGGGAGCCGGTGCCTAATAATCTTCATAGAAACTTTACAAAACATTTTGTGTGAAAGTATTTGGTTTATGTACATAAGGAAAGAGATGTGCATTATAAGGATTGTTTTTTTCTATCGAACAACCTGTGTGTTCTAAAGTGGGTTGATGGGTCAATGTTGAGGACATTTGACTTTCCAAAATAAAGGAAAGTGACAGTTTGTGTTTTCACCCCTGTCCATTAGTTTTTTGGTTGGATGTATGTTTGTTAGCAAGATTACGCAATAACAGATGAACTGATTTTCATGAAAGTTGTAGTCCAAGGAAGAATCCATTCAAGTTTGGTGCAGATCCAGATCAGGGTTGCTAACCCAGGATTTTTTTTCACTTTGTTAACACTGTTAGATTCTCAGAGAATAATACATCGATCTTGTTGGAAAGAAATCTGGATCTAGTGAATTTAAATGTGGTTTCATAAGGGGATGTGAAACAATATTGGTCAAGTAGTTTGTCTTACTTTGCCAATTTAATTGACAACTGTTTATTTTACTGTGATGAAACGGTGAGCGAGAGAATCTGTTCAGATGTTTTTTTCTACACACTGCATTTGCATCTTCTCACAAAGATCAAAAGAGATCATGTCAGGATCAGTGTAAATGGGGTGTGTGTGTGTGTGTGTGTGTGTGTGTGTGTGTGTGTGTGTGTGTGTGTGTGTGTGTGTGTGTGTGTGTGTGTGTGTGTGTGTGTGTGTGTGTGTGTGTGTGCAGCCCTTTCCCGTTGAACAGTCATGCTTCTCATTCCCCCGAGGTGCCCTCTTACATATGTGCGTGTGTGCATCTCGCTGGTTTGCAGTTTAGTGGCTCTGGTTTCAGCCGGGTCGTCGATGGGTCAGCTTGACCTTAAACTAATCTGCGACCCTGACACTGATATCAAGTTGTGTTGTTTCAGACGGACACCCGCAACAAGAGCTCTTAATTAGTTCCCCAGACACCACAGCCATTCAGATCCAATCTGTGTCTGGAGAGAAAGGGGGGAGCAGGAAAACCTATCGCCTGAAACCTCTCCCCACAATTATGTCCAGGATTTCCTTTTCAAGAATAAATTGTAGTGATTGGTGGACTGTAAACTGCCTGATTGTGTATACGCTTTGCAGTATGCTTGTATTTATGAACATCAATTTTGCAAAATATAAAATAGTACAATCACAAAACATACAAATGGAATATTGCATGTCTAGACTTATTATTATTCAGCCTGACCCTTCCTACATGTGTTTCTTTCTAAAATATCAGATTTAGAGAAAATGACTCAAATCCAGATATTAAGCCTTATATAACCTTAAAAGAGACTTAGGGACTCACAGTTCTGCCTCTCACGTTGATGTAGAAGATCACTCTCTGTCCTCACACAAAGGAACTGCCTTGAGGAGGGAAGCATACGGACGATCGAAGTCACCACGTGGCAGCATGATCTGTGTGCGTGCCCTCAGGAAAACAAAATTTGCGATCACTGTGGAGACAAGTAGAAAGACCTGGTTGTTTTACTTTCACAGTCATACCATTGTGGAAATATCTGCACCATGACAACAGGAAAAACTAATAATAATCTTCCAGCAAAAACATGTTTTGAGTGTGCTGGTGAAAATTACAGTGGTCCAGCGACGTCCAAGACTAATACATCAGTATGATTAGAGTTTACATTAACATGTCTTCAAAATGTTTAATTCCATTTTGTATAGATAACTTACAAGACAGCAGCAATTACAACAGTCGTTATGAAGCTGAAAAGTGTATAAAGTTATTATGTATAATTATTATGCATAATAACTTTATACAAGATTACAGATTTTCTGTCTGGTGCCAATGTGATAATGACTTCTATTCAGAGTTTATGTTCATATTTTACCCCACATAGCTTCGTCCTAGTAGATAGTTTCAAAGCTCACTGATCATTATGTGTGTTGTTGAGAAAACATGCTTTTGTCTTCAGTCTGCAGAGCCTTGTGACCTAGTAATGCACTAATGATGCAGCATGAATGATGAAGCACTAATGAACGACTAAAGGTCATGACCCTGAATAGAATAGAACAATAGTCCCAGGTACATTCCATTTGTAATAATGTGCTGTGATTGAAAAAATTTAAAGTAGCTCTTATTTTATTACAGCGGCTATTTTTTAAGTATTTTTTGTTTCGTATTAGAGCTGCAACTGACTCATTGTTGATTTCTTTTATTTATTGATTAATACAAAAATAGATCAATTAATTGTTGCAGTAGAGAAGAATATTAGAAAATTGCTAGTAAAAATGTAATTGTAACCCTGTACTCGTGAAGATAACAATTGAAACACACATGTATGCATTATTATATAGGATATAGTGTTGTTTTTCAGAGCATCACTAATGCTTCCACGTTAGTGAGCGTGTAGATGTTCAGTCAGCCGAGCAGAGCTCAGTAAACCGGGCAGGAGGAAGTGAGAGACTCCCGGGGGAGCATCACTCCATCGGTTCAACAACAAACCTTGAGATAAAGCAGATATTCTCTGGACACACGACACAATCAATGTGTGCGTCTTTCGAAATGAATCTCATCACCACGAGTCGGAACAACAGTGCATGTTAAACGAGTTTGACCACTGCACCGGGCTTCCTCCTCCACCCCCGCGTCCCCGGAATGGTTCGGTCCTCCGCTGCAGGTCTGCTTCGTGCAGCCTCTTCGTTTATCGGCCCGGAGGATCGAGTTCGGTGCGTGTGTGTGTCTCCCGCTGAACGTGTCGGTATCGGCCCTGAAATGAACGAGGAGTCCGCTCATCAGAGACGGACACCGGGGGAAGGACTCAGACTGTCCCGGGACACCTGTTACAGCTCCGATCTGCGGGTTATTATCTCCGATCACCGGCGGTAATGACCGGTAATGACGGCTCGCGGTGCGGCTCGTGTGTCCGTGCCAGCCGGGGGATGGTGCCGAGGAGCGCGCGGTGCTGTGGAGGAATCCTGAACACACACCACGGATAAATACGTGACGAGACGGTGACATTAGTGGGGAGATGCGCCATGTTCCCGATGCACCTGCACCTCCAGGAAAAGAACGGGGATCCTGAGCTGATGAAACCCTCTCAGTGACGGTCACAGTATTTATCAACCTGCTTTACCTTCCCTGCTACTAAGAACCACATGTGCGTCCATTCTCCACCAGCCTGATCACTGCTGCCTCAACCTCATCTTTAAGCCAATGAATCAAATGCCATTGTAAGGACCAGTGTCATGAGGAGCTTATTTTGACATGGGTGTCTTTTCTTTACACTGAGGCACCAGGTGTCTTCATCCATCCTTTAGGGTGGCAGGGGGATGCTGGAGCCGATCCCAGCTGACATTGGGTGAGAGGTGGGGTACATTTTGGACGAGTTCACGCCCAATTAACCTAACCCCAAGCTGCATGTCTTAATACTGTGGGAGGAAGAGAAAAACTCCACAAAGAAAGACCCCAGCCTTACCGTGGTTCAAACTGGGAGGCGACTAACCACCGTGGTGCCTCGGTGTCTTCATGTGACAGCTAATACGATATTCCTCTGCACCTACATCATCATTGACCTGTGGAATGCTCGATCTCAAGATGAAGGAGACGTGTCGCATTTGTGGCCGGGAGCTCTGCGGCAACCAGAGGCGATGGATCTTCCACCCCACCCCCAAGCTCAACCTCCAGGTGCTGCTGTCCCATGCCCTGGGGCAAGAGCTGACCCGGGACGGCAGAGGGGAGTTTGCCTGTTCTAAGTGCATCTTCATGCTGGACCGCATGTACCGCTTTGATACGGTCATCGCCCGTGTGGAGGCCCTGTCCATCGAAAGGTTGCAGCGGCTCCTGCAGGAGAAACACCGGCTGAGGCAGTGCATCGGTGGACTGTACCGGAAAACTAACTCAGAAGAGGGAGCAGTTACAGTTGCTGGAGGTAATGAAGTGCCAGGTGATGGCATGGTGGACATTTCGGGTCTCACTCATGCAAAGTACTGTGCCCTGCTCCAGGACGACCTGGTCTACTCTTTGTACGAGTCCTGGGCTGACGACAACCCAGACGGTCAACATCACCACCACCCACAGTGTCCTGCAGGACCAGGGTCAGAGATTACAGTTGCAGGCTCACAGCGCTGTTTGCCCAGCACTCCCAGGAGGTGTCGAGGATGTTCCCACTGGCGGGTGGCAGACTCTGACTATGAAGCCGTTTGTAAGGTGCCCAGGAAGTTGGCAAGGAGCATTTCATGTGGGCCATCAACCAGATATTCAGCCAGTTTTATCGGAGTAGGAGGTGGTGGAGAAAAAGACCTAGAAAGTGTTGACGATTCAGAAGAACACCCTTCCTCTCTCACTCTGGTCCCCGGTTCTCAGGACCCCTCGAGGACATCAGACAGTGATCGAACCCTGGCCGGACGTATCAGCTCCAGCCCCTCTGTAGCATCTTTGGAGACGGCTGAGGAATACCTGCAGCCTGGGGCCATAATAGATGGTCCTCTGAGGTCCCCCAAGGACCCCATAGATGACCAGTTATTTGACTCCCTCTCTGAGGAGCACATGGGAGCCCCACATGGTCAAGTCTCACCCGGGGCCAGCCTCTCTCCGGCCCTCTGTTTTCTGCAGAGCTGTACCATCTACCGGCCAGTCCGGAGCTCTAAGGGAAGCAAGCTGCCAGTGCTCCTCCGGAAGAGCTCCAGTAATGGAGGCATGAGGCTGGGATTCCCTGATTCTGTCCTCGGAATGTCGTATGGAACTCCAGACAGAGAAAGTTACATCCTGACGCCAACACCTGAGCTGGAGACCCCTCTGATCAGACTGAATCAGAACTTCAACCTGACTGACATGGAGGATATATTAGAAGATCTGTACAAAGAGTATCCTCGCCCACCTCCACACCAGGTATAAAACCCTGACGAGGACGGTGATGCTGCTGATTAGAAGTGTTTCATTACTGTAGGATGATGACACTTGGTGGAGAAGTAGGATTTTTTTCCTATGCACTGCAAATCTGCAGTATCTGCAGCCTCGAGTGAACCAGTCTAACAGGCTTTAATCTTTGACAGGCAAATGGGGCAGCCTCCCCACGTCTCACACATTATTTTAGCGTAATTAGCCTCATAATCCAGCTGTCAGTCGATTGAATCCTACCACAGCCTCTCCCACAAGCTTTTACTCAGGAGAATGTGAACTATGGTGATGTGTGTGGGTCTCCTGCTTAGTTATCTGTGTGTTAGAATACGTTACATGAGCGGTCAGGTGTGGGTAAGTGGTGAAACAGGACATGGCCTAATTTCCTTGTGTGTGTGTGTGTGTGTGTGTGTGTGTGTGTGTGTGTGTGTGTGTGTGTGTGTGTGTGTGTGTGTGTGTGTGTGTGTGTGTGTGTGTGTGTGTGTGTGTGTGTGTGTGTGTGTGTGTGTGTGTGTGTGTGTGTGTGTGTGTGTGCACTCATGTAGAAAGAGGTCATTGGTTATGTCAACAAATTGGAAGTAAAGAGTAAAAACACTGGCATTTTGCAGAATTTTGATGCTGTGGATCCATGTCTACTTCTGCTGCAGCTGATAAATACTCTGAATCATGAACACTGCCTGCAGACAGATACCTCATCCAGTATTTCCAGTTGTAAATTAAGTTGCACCACACAAAGAGAACGTGCGTCAGTGTTTGAGTACGTGCAAAAAGCCGGCTTCCCCTCCCCTAGTTAATAATCATCTTTTTATCATTATAGTCTTTGGGGGTGCGTTTGCATCTGAATGAGATGATCTTCTTTAATAAGAGTGCGTGATCTTGGTGCAGGGGCTGCTGACTGAAGTAGGTTAGACATGGGGGGAGACATTAAGACAGAGTGACTCCACTACTGTCCTATTTTCACCCAGAGCCCTTGAGGCAAAGTGATCCACGCAATGTCAGACCACCCTTTTGTCTCAGTACTGGTTGGCTGCCGCAGCAACATCAGTTTAGTGATAACGTTGTTTTTTAAATATATTTTTTATTTTGTCGATATCATCTTAAATTAATGTATAAATCAGTGTGTATCATAATGATATCCTCCCCGTCAGTTTTTCTTTGAAAGTTGGAATTATTCATACACTGGTTATGTAAAGATAATAGTAACACAGATAACACACACACACATTACCATACACACACACTCTCCAGGGGCTCTCTCCTCACCCAAGCTTTTTACAAAGTATACACGTGAATGAGCAGAGTTTCTAAATGTTGTACACACACAGTGTTACACAACCCACTGTGAAAGTTATGCAGCCTTCAGACTCTGTATCGTTCACGAGGCAAATTGTCTTTGTCACAATTAATTCAGCAGCTGGACTTGATCTGATGTTTGAACCATTAAACCGTCTGAATTGTATATTTACTAAAATATTGCTTTTTTAGGTTTTTATTTTTCAATTCTTATCTTAATTGTCTTTATTACAGATTCTTGTTGAGGAGCAGCAAAGCCAGCTGAACCAGTATGAGTGTGCGGCCGGTCAGTGTGTCAACGAGCTGCAGAAGGCCCAGCTCCACGTTCAGTCTCTGCAGGCCAAGATCCACCAGAGCGAGGCCAACAATATGGTATGACATGTAAAAAATGCCTTTGTTAAAAGCACACTTGTGGCCCGATGACGGCCTGACTGCGATCTCTGTCTTCATCTGTAGAGGCTGCAGGAGAATCTGAAAGAGATGGAGTTTGAGCTGCGTTCCCTTCGCCAGGCGGCTCAGAGTCAAGAAAGAACCATCCAGGACCTCTCTGAGTCAATGAGCACAAAAGACATTGAGGTGTGTGTTTGTTTTTGTGCTGTTTGTCAGTGTGAGGTGCTGCCTGCTCCGGTGGAGAAGGTGCTCATACATATTCATTCTGCTTTAAGGCTCAGGAGCTGTATCAGATGATTGAAGGGCAGAACGCCACCCTGTGCAAGCTGCAAGAAATAGTCCACCGCAACCAGCTCACTCAACGCAAGGTGAGACCTGATACACATCCTTAATGATAGAGAGACATCTTGTCTCCAGGCTAATGTCCTGCTGTTTGTGTGACCTTGGTCCGTGGTCGTTCCTTCTCCAGGTTCAGGAGGGGGCCAGCGAGTCCTTGACCCTCGCCCATCTGCAGAGTGACCTGGTGGGGGTGCAGAGCTCCCTGTTCTCCCTCGGTCTGGAACTGGAGGCCAGCCAGAGGAGTCTGAGACAGAGCCAACGGCAAGGAGACGACTTAGTGAGTTTCAAGGACAGACTAAACTCTGATCTGCAGGAGGCGCTGCAGCACCGGGAGGTCACCGAAAAACACAACCAGGTCAGTGTGTTTGCGAATGTGTTAGTGTGAATAAATTAAACATTCAGTCGCCTTGAAGTGTCGACAATGCAGCGTGTGTGTAACCGCTCATCGCTGCGCTGTAGGACCTGCGCTGTGCCCTCCAGAAAACTCGCTGTGAGCTTCAGGCTAAAGAAGCAGCTCTGAAGGCGAGCGAAGCAGAGAGACTCACTGTGGTGCTGGAAAAAGAAAGAGGCCTCGAACAGCTCAAACACTGCCTGAAGGACAAGGAGCAACAGTTGGAGGTAACACACACATACCTACACACTTTGTACACACACAGTATATAGATACACACGTACACAGATTTCTGATCCTGTCTAAAAACCTTTTCTCTCTGTAGGACTACTCAGACATGTTGGATTCAACGGCAAGCTCCAAATCAAGAGATGCTCTGCTGGAGAAACTAAAAGAGCGTATTAAAGACAGAGACAGAGCTCTGGAGGTAACACACACACACACACACACACACACACACACACACACACACACACACACACACACACACACACACACACACACACACACACACACACTCATATACACAATGATAGTGAAGACTGCTGTGTCATGTGGATCACAGTACAATAGACTGGGATTCATGGGACAGTCATGGGAGCCTTGCCTGGGAAAATATCGAGGTTCTTCATGAGAAAAGAGTGAAGTGTGCATTTTGTAGAAAGAGCCGGCGGTAGACAGTTATGCAAAATCCCTCACAAAAGCAGTGAGTCAGCATAAATTTCTGCCTCAGACAGGAGGGAAAACATCTCTATTGTTCTCTTAAATCCTGTGGCAACCATACTGCAGTGGTGGGGAAGTGCTTAGATGTCAGAACTTAGTGCAGTGGGCTTTTCATAATAAAATGTTCCATGAAAAGTGTCCACATTTCCCCCCAAAAATCACTAAAATGTTAATTTCATACCCGAACACATTTGATTTAATTCATTTGTGATCAATATTAAGACAATGGAATCTTTCATAATGGCTAATTTTTGCCATGAACTTGCAAACTGAACACTGTATAGATGACGAATAATGCAGAATTAGCAGTGGAGTGATTTTCCGTACCTCTCGTTGTCTGCAGCGCTCCATTGATGACAAGTTCCGCAGTGTGGAGGAGCGCGAGGCCCAGGTGAGGGGGCTGCAGCTGGCTCTCAGGGAGAAGGAGCGAGACTTGGAGAGACTGAGCTGCATCCTGTCCAACAACGAAGAGACCATCACGGTACGCTCATTGCACCAAAAGATATCAGACCTGCTGGTTTATACTTGTGGCCAGGGTCTGAGCTGAAACAGAATGGTTAGTCTTTTTGCCCACAGAATCTGATCTGATCTTTCTTTTTGTGATCTTGACGACTAGAGTCTGGACGGTTTGGTGCGAGGCAAAGAGCTGGAGCTGGAGCAGGCGGCCGAGGCCTACAGGAACCTCCAGTGGCTGAAGCAGCAGAGTGAGGAGAAGGAGAGAAACACTCTGAGAGAAAAGGAGACCATCATCAACCAGCTGCAGGCGGCCCTGCAGAGCCGCAGCCAGGAGACTCAGGTAACACACACACACACACACACACACACACACACACACACACACACACACACACACACACACACACACACACACACACACACACACACACACACACACACACACACACACACACACACACACACACACACACACACACACACACACACACACACACACGTTTTATGGCTTTTGTTAACATGGCTTCTAATTGTTTGCTGTGCAATTTTCAAAGCTTTGGAAAGCCATCCCAGGTAGACGAACCTGTGTTGCTTGTTCGCACTTTAATTTTGTGTGTATTTGTGTGTAAAGGATCTGACAGCCGCCCTCGTTGCCCGAGTGCAGGCCGGTCCCACTGAGGTTGTGGAGGAGCTGAAGGCTCGGCTGGCGCTCAAAGAGAAACTGTTCCAGGAGCTGCTGTCAGACCGCAGCCGCCAGTCGAATGAACACCAAGCACGGGTCCAGGATCTGTTCAACACGCTGAGCTCCAAAGACCAGTATCTGCAGGTATGCACGGTGACTAGTACATCAAACTGTTTACAACTAAAATAAGTTAGAAAACCTTCAATGCGTCCCTCCTTCTCTCCCAGGATTACTCCTACAGAATGTCCTTAGTGATTAATGAGCGGAGCGGCCAGCTGCAGGAGCTACGCAGACAGATGTTGCTACGAGAGCAGGAGCTGCACGAGCTGAGGCGGGACAAGGAGAGGGAGATGGGAGGAGAGAAGGAGCACCTGCAGAGTCTGCTCAAAGAGAAGGAAGCCTTTATCAAGGTATCAGTCCACGCATGCATTCCCTTGCTCTCGTTTCCTGTATATGTGAAATTCACTGTGTGCTTTACTCGACAGGAGCTGATGCAGGGTCAGGAAGAGGCAATGCAGCTGTCTTCTAAAGAGAGTGAGGCAGAGATGAAGACCCTCCAGGAGGAGCTGCAGCTGGTCCTGAGGAAGGAGAGAGAGGCTCAGGTATCTGTGTGGACCCTGAAATACAATCTTTATCTATACTTGAGAAATCATTGATGGGGGGGGAGACCCTGATTTACAGTGATATTGAGTTAAATTACTGAGACAGAAAAAGAGGAGGAAAACAAATATCATAGGGCTATACTAATAAACAATAGAAAAAATGTTTCAGTTAAAAACTTTTCTAAGTTAAGAACACCAGGAATAAATCTTAAGATGATGCATAGGAACAGTCCCTGTGTTTGCTTTTGATTTTTTAATCTTACAACATCAAGTCATGCCGTTGTGTCCTCTTCTTGCAGGAGGAGCTCTCTGCTCTGAGTTTGTCTTTAGCTCAGCAGCAAGTCGAAGGAGTGGCCACAAAAGACGGCTCTGATCCCCAAGTAGGATTTTTCTCTTTATTCCCAGTCAGTCAGATGATATTTAGAGGTGATTAAGAATTGTGCATTTACTCTACATCTCCTTCCTCCTCCACTCTGCCTGCCGATCTGATTCAGTGTGTGCTGGAGCAGCTTGTGTCAGAGTACAACAAGCTGAATGATGCCCTGAGGGCAGAGAAGAGATTATACCAAAATCTCATGCACATGCACACCAAGAGTGACAGGTAGGGCAGCTGCACCCAGCTCTTATCACAGTTTCCTCTTAATGCAGTAAGTCTTTTGCCTTTAAGACACTTTTTCTGTTCTCGTCTTCTCCACCTGGCAGCAGCTCAGAGGCGAGGCAGGCCCTCCACACTGAGCTCGACTCGGTTCAGGCGCTGCGTGGACAGCTGGAGGAAGTGCTGGCCAGGACCCGGAACATGGCGTTGGTGCTGGAAAGGGCGGCCAAGCGGCAGCCCGACTTTGGAGGTGGGGATGGGCAGGGTCGAGCCACAGGGGCTGCAAGGGGGCACTGTCACTAACTCTCTGTGATGCTCTGTCTGACACTAGCACTGTTTATGTGGGAAGAAGCTTCCTGTAGCCACTGGCGGTCACTGTTCTGAAAAACCTGTGAAGCTCAAAGTGTGAATGAAAATCAAAGCAGGACCGTCAGTGTGCAGACGGCTTGGTTCAGGTAGCACAAACACTACAGAGGAACCGTAATGCTATGAAGTGGCAATGTGCAACTCAGAGTCTTATTTATTAATATATTCTGTGAGTGTGGTGTGAATATGTTTTTACATTGTCTGATGAAATCGACCGTTCTGCGACCGAAGTGCGACCGTTCTGTATTGCCATTGTTGTGTGTTACTGTCTCTCACCCGTGTCACTCTTCCAGCCTTAACGTCACAGTGAAGTTACGTCTTGTGGAGAAAACAACAAACTCATGCCTTACAGTGAAAACGTCTCACCATCCGTCATTTGTTTTACACCACCTGTGCGTGAATAGGATGTGCACGCTTAAGATACAAAGCCAGACCAGTTTGCAGTGAAGTTTCCCCCAGTTCAGCTTAACCTTGGATTGCTTTCCGACTCGAGTAAACCTGCTGTAGTTACATTTTAGTCCGACAGTTATGCATGAAACATAAAGTCAGCTGCATTAGGTCAACGTTAATATGCTGTGTATTGTTTTTAGCTGCTAGTTGAGCTTCAGTTCAGCTTTGTACCAAGATGGCAGTTAAATATATATAAATAAGTTAAATTACAACCTGTGAATGCCAGACATAACATTGGCTCTTTAAGTATTTATAGTAGGCAAAGTGCATTTTCTTGGGATTTGTGTCCTGATCTCTCAAAGATGGAATCCTTGTCGACACTTTTTTTTTGTATTTTAATTGCAAAATAAACATGTGCTGGCATTTTCGTCAGATTTCTCTTTTTTATTGTGTTTAATTGGGGATTTGTTTTAAGAATATCCCAAACCTGAAATCCCTGAAATCCCCCACCTTGATCCTCGATACACTTTCCTTCTATCTCCAGAGATCAACCCACCTTGCATTTTGTCTTTTCTTCCTCAGCCTCCCAGTTTATCTCCTAAAATGTCCTGTCACATCTTTGTAGGGGCTGTAGGAACCCACACGTTATAAATGGCTTTAAATAATGTCACATTTAAATGTCAGAAATATGAGAAATTGTCTGATTTCTGCAGATAATTCGTACAATATGTGTAACCAGACATGTCCAATCCAAACAAGTGTTTTTCGTTCATGTCATGCATGAGATTGTGGCATGGTTTTCATGTTTGCATGTCTGTTCTGCTTTAACAGTTAGACGTTCACAACGTCAATAAAGGGGAAGCTCATGTGAGCCCTTTCACTCAGTTATCACCTGATATAAAAACAAAACATGAAATCCCTGTTGGTTGAAATGACACACACACACATGAACGCGCACAGTGCACAGCTACATGTGTCCAGTGTGAGAGTGATGACAGTGTGCAGTGTGTTAGCAGGGCCCCACGTCCAGTCAGTTCAGCTTACAGAGCACATTGTTCAATCAAAAATAACCCAGAAGTTTCCTGCCCTCTCCCGAGCAGCACAAAGATAATTCTCCCATTTAAATGTCAGTACTTTTAAACTTTCCTTAATTATGAAGTAATCCCACTAAGTCTGATTAATGCCCCGTAGAGGTACACACCCAAACACCTATGATTCACATGCCCCATGGCACAGTGTGTTTTTGTGTCTGTTGTGTGTCATTTGGGCGTATTACATAAACACTTTTCTTTTGAAATCCCTGCCCGTTATTTTCCGCCCAGCCTCTGTTTCCTGGCAGTAAACCAACATCCATGTATGTGTTTCCTCACTGGCTCTTTGCGTGAGTGTGTGAGTGTGTGTACAATACTTCAGCAACACAAAACACAATACTGTGTTATATATTTATTTTCAGATTTGGAACACAAACACTTTACACAACCTTTGTGTAAAGGATATAGGATCTTGAATCCAATACATTTGTTTCAGTTTGAATTGTTCTAAGTCTTTTTCATGAACACACACAGACACTCACACTGGGCTGTACCGCCTTGAGTGTGCTTTTGGCCGGTTCGCACTATGACATAACATTTTATTTTAGACCCATGACTCCCAAAGTGGTGATCCAGTACAGACAGAGCTGTGGAGAGGCAGAGAGTGAACACTAGAGAGGGAGGGATTTCAAAGTACAAGAATAAGAAGAAAAACATTTGATTAGGATTTTAACTAAAGAGCAAGAAGCTAATTATATGTTTTATGCGTTTCCAGAGCTCAGCACAGAGGAGGAGGAGGAAGGAGACGATGAAGATGGCAGCAGTGACGAGTTCTCGGACAGCATAGAGGAGGATGAGGATAAAGTGACGGCGAAAAGTTTGTCCTTCATTCAGGCTTCTGTGACGTCTCATGAAGCCGAGGCTGTGACTGCAGGGCTGGTGAGGGCTTCACTGTCCCAGAGAGCTAATCTAAAGCAGCTCGAGGAGGAAAAGAAGTCACTTGAAGTCCAGCTCGAGGAAATAAAGTCACAGCTGGAGAGGGATGGATACACATCTGTGGCCCAGATGAGGTGCGTAGTTGTCTCAGAGATGTTTTGATTGTCTTCGAAAACTTTGTTCACTGTTGTGTTGGCCTGAAAGCTTCAATATGTTTAAGTCTATTTGGTTTCCATCTTCCACTGTAGGAGTGCAGTGCAGAAACTGCAGGAGGAGAACCAGGCTTTGAAAGAAGGACAAGCTGGAGCCCTGGGACTGAGGACAAACACAGAGGAGAGTCACAGGAGCCAGAACTGGGAAGAAGAGGAAGAGGAGGACGAAGAGGAGGACATTGAGGAGGACATTGAGGAGGAGGAGGAGGAGGAGGAAGATGAAGAGAAGGGAACATCTTCGGTGCTGGTTGGGAAGCGAGGTCCTCCGTGTGTTAATGTGAGTGAGGAGCAGGGGAAGAGGCGCTGCACCAGGCCATGCTCCCTGGACCTCGG
Organism: Hippoglossus stenolepis; assembly: GCF_022539355.2. Classification (NCBI taxonomy): domain Eukaryota; kingdom Metazoa; phylum Chordata; class Actinopteri; order Pleuronectiformes; family Pleuronectidae; genus Hippoglossus; species Hippoglossus stenolepis. The sequence goes on from NC_061493.1 coordinate 11,911,282, forward strand.
CACGCTGACGTCCCATCATTACACACACCAGGTAACACATTGTACTCTACACCGGAATCTACATTAGTTTATGTCCATAAAATAAAAACAACTGGGACGCTTAATTGACTCATATGAGCAGCTAATAACCATCACAGAAGATTTAATAAATTCACTGGAAATGTATTATGATCCTTTCGAATTTCTTATATTTCTCCATCAGTGTATCTGATAATATTTTCATACAGAGCTACAGGGGATACAAGGAATAATAGAGGGAAACAAAATCTGACACATTTAGGGAACCGTTATCTGTGAGTGTGGGACACTTGGTGGAGCTTGATTCGATTTCAGGAGACAATTGGGCATTGGCTAGTTTTTACTATGATAGACATTTATTCATTTATTTTTTCATGGTTGTGGAAAAACAGTGCATGAACGTTTTGAGGTGAATAGAAGTGGCAAAATATAAAACAATATTAAGGTAGTAAAAGAGCTTTGTAATACTCCACCTCTGTTTATAAGCCATGTGTTTGTGTAAAGCAGAGTTTAGCTAACTGTGCTAGAGCAGCTTTGCCTCCAGGCCCCTGACCTCTTATCACTGTTGTTTCTTACAGCCTCCGTATGAGGATGTTTTGTTCTTTTAGTCCTGTGGTTGTTTATATAGCTTGAATTGATATTCCAACAGTTAGCATCACACTCTACAGTCAATAAAAACAAAATGTTCCATTTGTTAAAGTCATGGAAAATGACATACCGGTATTAGTGGAGGAAGTACTCCAATGTTTTACCTAAGTGAAATTAGAAGTACTCAATTAAAAGTAAAAGTACCACATTCACCTTTTTACTTGACTAAAAGTACTTATTCCCTAATACAGTCATTACATCATTATGGTAGAGTCTCCGCCTCTTCTGAATCCATTTAAGGTGTTTCTTCTTCTGCTGCTGTAGGAGGCGGGGTCTAATGTTACCTGCCTGGTCTAATTGGATCAGTGGATCAATTCCCCTGTCATTATTGATTACTTAAAATATACAAAAACAATGTGAACATGTAACACAATGCATTGCAAAAATGTTGTTGCGGAGAAAGTACAGCTATTTAAATGTAGTGGAGTACAGGGGGAAAGTACCTGAAAATAAATCTACTTAAGTAAAGTAAAGATACGTGGCAAATGTACTTAAGTACAGTAATGATGTAAATGCTGGATGTTTCATCCCACCACTGCATTCCTGTTTTACATGTCGCTTCAACACTTTGCTGTTGCAGGAGGTGGAGCCTGATGGCGACAGGAGCGAGGTGGGAGCGCTCTGGCAGGATATAGACGAGGGTCCCGGCGAGCAGACGGCCCGCCTGCGCTCGGACCTGGCTCTGAGCCACCACGAGAACAGAGAGCTGCAGGAGAGACTGATGGTGTCTGAGGCCACGGTCCACGCTCAGGCGGAGCAGCTGAAGGACTACAGAGATCTGCTCAGTGAGTCTAACACCCAGGGACTACAAGTGTTCAAAACCACAACCAAGCATTTGCAAGTGTAAAAGGTTTTGGTCGTTTCTCTCTGCAGCCGAGACGTCGGTGCAGCAAGCCAATAAACAGGTGCAGGTGGATCTTCAGGATCTGGGTTATGAGACGTGTGGCCGCAGTGAGAACGAAGCTGAAAGAGAAGACACCAGCAGCCCTGGTGACAAACTTTTAAAACATGACAACCAACATAAATGTTCTCCTATATAATGCACACATTCATCATGCATGAATAACCTCTCCCCCCTGCAGAGTTTGACGATCTGGAGATGTGCACGTCACTGTCCCATCCTCAGGACTATGATGGTGCAGGCAGCAGCTGGTTAAGTGGTAACTGCAGCAGTAACAGAGGAACTTATGAAATGGGGGATGAGGCCTCTGTCCAACATCTGGTCCTGGATCTGCGCTCACAGCTGACCCGCTGCCATAAAGTGATCCGTGGGCTGCAGCTGCGTGTCCGCTCCCTGTCTGCCACCAGCGACTACGCTTCCAGTCTGGAACGTACCCCACGAAAGGTACGGGAACCATTAATCAGCTGGTCTGCGTCATTGTTGTAATATTACTGATGCTTCATAGAGCTTTTTTTGTGATTTCACTCTCACCTTCTAGGTAAACTGGGCCTTTGAGAAGTCACCAGCCCCCAGCGGTGCGGAGGAGGATGAGGGCTGGATGTCTGACCCCCAAGGGATCCGCTCAGGGCCCAAACCCAGCAGGGAGCTACAGGAGCTGATGGAACGAGTCACGTCACTGGAGGCACAACTGAAGAGCTCCAGACTGGAGGGGAAAGGCCAAGCAGAAGAGAAATGTGCCACCTGGCCTGGGTGAGTGGACAGAGACAGAAGGGCTGTGGGGACTGGGGCTTGTGAGGATTATCTCTTACCCCTGGTGGGTCAATAATCCCTGAATGAATAACCCAAGACACCTTTATTTTATCTAGAATTAGTCAACAGAGGCACAGTCAAGACTGAACACAGTGTTCTGAAAACATTCCTAGAAAAACATTCCTCCAATGCTTTCCCTCCCTTTACAGGAAGTACAACTCTCTGATCCAGGCTCAAGCTCGTGAGCTGTCCCACCTGAGGCAGAGGACGAGAGAGGGGCAGGGGGTCTGCCATATCCTCACCCAGCACCTGGGTGACACCACTAAGGTACTGCAAACGCCTTCTGAATTACTTCAGTTCTCTATTCATTATGTAGACTATTTATTATTAATGCTCTGGCTCACATTCTCCACAACGTTTAGGCCTTCGAGGAGCTGCTGCGAGCGAACGATATTGATTACTACATGGGTCAGAGCTTCAGAGAGCAGCTGGCACAGAGCTCTGCCCTGGCACAAAGAGTGGTCACCAAGATCAGCGGACGTAAGACACGTCTTCCCCTTTGCTTCCCACGCACACAAAGCTACTTCATGTCTTACAGCTTTATATTAAATCAATAGATAAATAGATAGATAGATAGATAGATAGAAAGAAAGAAAGAAAGAAAGAAAGAAAGAAAGAAAGAAAGAAAGAAAGAAAGTACTTTATTGCCTGTCCCAAGTGATTATCTGTCCTCCTTCTGACAGGGCTCAACAATACACACATAATTCACATTCGACAACACACAGTAAATATTTAAATCAACAATACGCACAATTTACAATTACATGTTTACACAGGCGACCGAGCAGACAGCCATGATGACAAAGCGGGCCATGAGCTGCTCGCCCTGAGGTGAGTAATTTCCACATGATGAATGTGTGAGTGAAACAGAATATTAGTCACAACTTGAAATGGTGGTGAGATTCATTTAACAGTGGCAATAAATATAAATATATATCCTATTTATATATCATGACCTCCACCAAGGAGGTTATGTTTTCATCAATTCAGAAGTAGCAGGACTATACTTAAACAATTCAATGGATTTTGATGAAATCTTGGAAGAGATGGGGCACTATCAAAGGATTAAATGTGAGAATAGATTTGGACAAAAGAGCAGATCCAGGATTTATTTGTATTTTCTTTGACATGGCGAGATTGTGCTGTAACCTTGGTGGAGGTTTGTGCTCACTAAGAACGATGGGGCCTGGGCCTGAGAAGAAGCCATTCGATGTTTTCCACATTTGTCTACATTGCAAGATCTGGCATTTTTCAACATTTTCAGGGAATAATGCAAAGATCAAGATTTAAAAAAAATATATCTGACATCATGTGGATTCAGCAAGGTAGTGTTGATAGTTGAGTTGATAGTTTTATGTCATATTTACAAATAAGACACGTTTTGGGGAAGATTCAGATCTGATGTATTTCTTTTATATTTCTATAAGAACATGACAATCATGTGTAGGATTGTTGGGCCTTGTTGGAGAAATGCACTACTCTAGATAGTATTTTATATTTTGCAGCTCTTAGCATTTGAAAAGGGGCCACCTTTAAACCTGCAGATCAACACAGCAGCAGTGTGTGTGGCATCCCCTGCAACACTGTGATCACTGGATCTCCCTCGAAGTCATTAGCTCGCAGTGTAGAGCGCTGGCTCTGTCGCACTGATTAGTTCCCTCTGTCATGTGACGCTCTGCTGCACGCAAGCTGCCGTCCACATGGCTCCTTATGTTGGAGAGGAGACAGAAGGTTGCTGTTAATCCACATACTGGCCCAAGTGCGGATCCTTTACCGTTAAGTTGCTTTAGTTGAATAGACTTACAGGTGTCCCACCAGCCAGGCTTAGGAGGCTCAGTGTGACAGGGTTTTCCTGGTGGTGCCTCACACTGCTGAACATAAGACGTCTCCTGCTTGATCAGAACTGCTGCCTTCTTGTGGAGTTTTTGTTTTGAATTCATCTTTACGATAGATACTGGTAAAGCACCAGAGGACATTAAAGACGGAGGTCAGTAGACTGGACTCGGCCAGATGGCTCCTTTGTGGAAATCGATGCTTTCTAAGAGCAGCCCCATATACAGGGACTCTCTGTGGTCGTTCTCTGTGGGTCGCAGACAGGCAAGCGAGGCGGCGTTTTGCAGGATGTCCCACATGTTGGAGAGAGACAGGGAGTTCATGCTCCGACAGCTGAAACAGTAAGAGTTGCACATGTGGTTAAATATCACAGGCGTATTTACAGGCAGAGCTCCGCTGTAAAACAAACACTACTACTTGGAAATGCTGGCAGATTGGCCCAAGTACAGAGGATTAACTTTAACTCATTAAAAGAGATTACTGAAATGGAAAATAAAATGACTTTATGACTAAGCTTGAGATTTTTTAGAATACAAGATGGATGAAATTGATAATGTATTTGTTGTTTTGTCTCAGGGAATAATGTGTCATCTCATACTTGTGATACATACTTATTTTGTATGACTAACAAGCCAACACTCCAAAGACAATAACATGTAGTATCATGTAGCAAAGAAAAGCATCAAATTCTCCCATTTAATGAATTTGTTTAGATTTTTTTTCTTTTTGCTTCAAAAAACCACCTGTTATTACATTAAACCAGTTATTTGATTAACAAAACAGTTTTGGAAACATTTCAATTTATCAGCAAATTGATGAATCAACAAATCACAATTCATCAATAATAAAATGCAAAGCTCCATAAAAATGTTCTGTCCTAAATTTACAGTGAAGTAAATTTAATGATGTTATTTCTTGTTTAGCTATTAATGACGCATGTAAATGTATCATGAATACTTTAAGTATAAAAACATTTCTATCAGCTCACTGTGTAATATGTGATTCTCATCCTCAGGCTGAGTAAAGAGCTGCAGCAGAAAGATAAAATCATTGAGTCGCTTCACACCAAGCTGCAGGAGCGTCCGGAGACCCCGTCCAGCTGCCACGCCCTCTCCGAGACCACCGACCAATCAGACAGGACCTCCTTGGCGTCCGACGAGTGCAGGACCAATGAGGACTTGGAGCTGTGCTCGGATTTAGACAGCAGAGAGTATCAGGTGGAGCACCGGCTGCAGCAGCCAGCACACGGATCCGAACCAGATGGTAAGTTTCATCTTTCTTTCTCCCTCTGTGCCAACATACCTCTTCTATCCTTTCACCTTCCATTCCCCCTCTTCTAGTCCGTCCATCTTTCCCTCCTCCTCATGGCCTTCTCAAGTCCTCCAGCAGCTGTCCCAACATGCATTGCTATGCCCCTCTGTCTTTGACCAGGCAGACCTCCAGAGGTATGGGACTCAAAAATGGTAAAAAAAATAGATGACCTTTTCCTCCTCTTCTTCCATGTTACACATCACTTCCTGTCATTCTCCCCCAGCTCTTTTCAGTGAACCTGTTTCCCCCTTCTTCCCTGTCCCCCCTGGCCCTGACATCTGGGGTAAGGAAATCACTTCTGACCCCTGGCCAAGGGCCCTGTCTGTGATCGCTGTTCGCCCAGAGCTGGACAAGCTTTACAAACGGATGAATGAGCAGAACAGGGGTGAGGGGCCAGGGAGAGTGTGTCATATGGGAAATTTATCTCCAAATCATAAATTAAAGACTTTCATAACTTCCACTGTGTGTGTGTGTGTAAGCACGGTCTCATAATCCTCTCTAGTGCTTTAATGAAAGGGTCTCACTCTTGTTTGTCTGTGTGTTTATGGTTACAGGCTTTGCACTTCCCCATGACAAGACCCTGTTCCCCCCCTTCAACAACCACAACCAGCACGACCTCTCCAGCTACAGCCTGCTTTCCCATCATGCCTTTCAACAGCACCAGCTGGGTGGCATCCCTGAAGGCCACCCTCTTAAATCTGACTCAGGTCCAGTGTCCGGCGGGACTTTGTGGGACATGGAGAACATGGCTCAGCAAGTTGGAAGCTTCCCTGGATCATCTGGGCACCAGCCAGGCAGCAGCCACACAGGTGGGGAGAAGTGATTTTTTGTCTGCTCTGTATAATCCTAATTGGCCAATGAAATAATCAGCAGATAACTGTAAATAATAATAATAGTTATAATAATAATGATAATGTTTATATTGCACATTTCAAAACACAGTTACAAGGTGCGTTAGAAGTTAATAATGTAAAATTGAAGGCAAACAAGCAATTTGAAGATCACACAGCATTAGAGCACAAATTCAAAAATAAAAAATGACAAATGAGACAATAGTAAAAACAAGATTAAATAAAACATTTCAATGTACTTGTCTCTAGGGGTGACTTTGATAGAGGAGCACCTGCGGGAGGTGAGGTGTCTCCGCCAGCGTCTGGAAGAGTCCATCAGGACAAACGAGAGGCTGCGCCAGCAGCTGGAAGAGAGACTGGCCAGCAGCGGGCGAGATGGAGGTACAATAACCCTCCTACACTCAGAAACATGATCACTTCTTCCTCTCTAAGAGATGACATCAAATCGCTTGTGTTTTTTCCAGGGGCACCAACAAACATCTACATTCAGGGACTGGATACAGTCGCTCAACTGTCCAACGAGATCAGAGTCCTGAAGCAAGAAAACCTGGGTCTCCAGTCACGCCTGCAGGCCAGCACAGGTACGGTATCTGAAATCCAACTGAAGTCTTCTCCTTTGTTTTCTCTTTATGTGTGTTAACTTTTGTGGACTCTCCTCGTCCCTCAGACACGTGTGAGGAGGTTGTGCAGTTGCGGGAGGCCGTGTTTACCGCACGGGCCCGTCTGAAGCAGGCGGAGCTGGAGGCCGAGCAGTGGAAGGAGGAGCTGAGACGCCTTCAGACTCACAGTCAGGAGCAGGGACAGCAGATACACACACTGAGGCAGGAGCGACAGGACAGTCAGGAGAGAACCAACAGGTTGGTGCATTTGTGAGCATATAGATTCTGACCTGTTTACGTCACTTGACCTCACTGTGTTTGTTTATGTTCCTCTTCAGGCTCCAGCATGAGGTTTGTCTCCTGCAGCAGCAGCTATGTGAGAGCAGGGAGCTCATCCACTCACTGCAGAGTGAACTGCAAGTTTACGATCGAGTGTGTTCCACCACAAAGGCCAGCAAAGGTCAGGAGTGTATTTTATACACTAGCTTTTTTTAATATACTACCTTTTTATGTGTAGAACTATCAGTGGAATTTCTTACTTTAACGCCATCTCCTGGTTGTATTATGAATGACATCCTTTTAGACCAATGCACATTCGTAATCACAAAATAAAACAATACACTTATACACATTCCATGAACACAAAAAGGAGCAGAAAGAACAAAAATCTTATGTTAACCCCCGTTCATATAAATAATGTGACATAAATACAGATAACCATCCCTTTTTTTGATTTCCTTTCTTTTCACATATCACATTATAAATCATTTATATGTTAATCAATAGCCAACATCATAACATAAATGTTTTTCATTTCAAATCAAGATCATACTGTTTCATTATTTTTCTTGATACATTTTTATTTGTATTTAGTTTTAATTTAATTGTATTTGAGCAACATTTTAAATCATTGTTCAGAGAATTCCACACTTTCACTCCATAAACATAAATACACATTTGCTTTATTGCAGCGTGTTCACATAGATTTTTGAAATTATGCTTCCTTTCGATGATCCTCACCAATTCGATTTTCTGAAAGCAAACTATGTCTGGTTTTACAATATTTTATTTAAAAGTGATGGCAAAAGAACACGATAAAAGAAACATAAGAAATAGCAAAAAACAGTCAAGTAATGGCCATTTGGTAAAAGTTATACTGACATGCAAGGTCAAAGCAAAGCAAACAAACACGTTCCAGACTCCCCAGTAAATGTGTATGTTGTCTTCAGGCTACCTGTGTGAGCTCCAAGGTCTGCCAGTGGAGCTGGGGGAGCTGCTGGGGGAGGTGAGGAGTCTGCGGGCCCAGCTGCAAACCAGCGTCCAGGAGAACAGCGCCCTCAAACAACTAGAGCTCCACAAGCAGCTGGAGCAGAAGCTGGGTGCCGGCTCCCCTCGGATCCCCTCCCTCTCTGCCCTCACTGCCAGCCCTCAGAGAGAAAACTTCTACAGACGTCAGCTGCTGCACGGTGAGATGGAAACTTCGAGATGTACTAACTGGTGGTCAGGCTCAGCGTGCTGTGTTGTGGTTTTGCGTTATGTCCAAGCCTGGTTTGTGCATCTGTGTGCTCCACAGACCCAGCTCCATCTCCACCAGTCAGGGACATTGGTCTGTTTAACTGTGGATCGCCCGGTCCTCCCTACTCAGACCTGGACGACAGCCATAGCACTGCTAATGGTGTGACTTACACTGTAACTGCATGACTACAACTTAATCTTTGATTTGTTGGCTTGTTACTTAGACTGTAAATAAAGATGGACGACTCCAGTTCCCCCTGTTGTGCAAAAATGAAGCCAAAATATCCTGGATACTGGTGCCGCCATCTTGTGCTTTTGAGTCTGTGCAGTAGTGATCGTGGTGTGGAGCCGTGGTGTTGAGGTCCCGCCGAAACACGTGTTTGACCAATCGCAAGTCAGTCTCAGCTGTCAATCATGACGACCCCTAAAACCCAGGAAACAGGAACATTAGTGTGAAGCATCAGAAACATTAGTGTGATAAGAACTAAATGACAAAAAACATTATTGAGAAAAATGTATTTAACATGTATTTCGATTTTTTTGTTTGGTTCATGTTCCATCCAATAAGGATGGAGGAGGCGAGGTTTATGATATATACTGCACCCAGCCCCCAGGGGGCGATCAAGACGATTTGGCTTCACTTTTGTCATGTCTTCCATCTTTATATACAGTCTATGGTTTATTAAAAGTACCTGTTGACACTTTATTTGAATCACTTCTTAACTCCAGTATAAAACAATACCTTACATACATTTAAAGTCCTTGTATCTCCAGCAGATACTCTGGACCCTCACTCTGAGCTCGAGGGGGAGGCCCCCGACGGATCATTTGCCAACCGAAACGGCCGCCACGCCATCGGTCATGTGGATGACTTCAGTGCTCTGCAGCAGCAAGTCCTCGAGGGTCGGAGCCTCGTCCAGCGCATGGAGACGACCCTGCAGGCCTGCCTGGGCCCGCCGCTGCTGGAGAGCAACGAGAAACAGAGCGGTGATCTGGTGAGAGCCAGAGAAAGATTTTCAACAAATCACCAACTAATGTCTGCAGACCACAAATATAACCGAGTTCCTGCTGCAGGTTCTGGACTATGGATATGTGAAGAGTCTGCTGTCCAACACCAGGACGCTGAGGCAGATCCTGGAGGAGTCGTTGTCTCTGCTGAAGATGTTCTGGAGAGCGGCTCTGCCCAGCACTGATTCCTCCGTCCAAAACCTCAAGAAGGTTTGTGATATTTTATGACTCGTCCGATCTTTAATAGCTCTCACAGTCAAACATGTTATGTCAGTTAAGTCGAGCCATGGTAACAAAATTGTGTGTGTGTGTCTGTGTGTGTGTGTGTGTGTGTGTGTAGGAGCAGTGTATGCACGAAGAGATCTTGTCCTTGAGACTGCGGATGTCGGAGCAGGAGGAGGTTCTAAAGGGGACGGTTCAGAGACTGAGGAGCACCAGCCGCACCAAGGAAAACATGGAGCACTTCATAGTAAATCAGTGTAAGTGTTTCTTACAGAGAGAGAGAGAGAGAGAGCGAGAGAGCGAGAGAAGTGTAAAACAACAGTCCTAATAAGGTAAAGGAAGGGACAGCGAGACAGACCCTTTGTGGTAGTGGAGAGAGAGATATTAGTAGATTTATCGTCCACACATCTGTAATATACTGGCCTCTGTGGATTTATCTTAAAAGTATAAGTCTGCTTAATATGTCCCAGGTCTAAATACCCCAAAAAAACTAAAAGGAAAGTTTTTATTTCTTTTGTCATGTGCGTATTATTATAAATGAGTGTGCTGGTTTGTTTATTATCACTTCTTTGCTGTTGTAGTGTTGTAGCAGCACTTAAACTGTATTTGCTCTTGTTTTGTTGCAGTGTCGAGGACTCGAGATGTGCTGAAGAAAGCAAGGACAAATTTAGAGGTACGTTTTATTCATATATACTCTCACATATCATATTATACATGATTATTTACATTTGTGTACATATTCCATCGATCACAGTATTTTTCTGTCTATCAGTATTGTATTGTGTGTCCCTGCTGTCCTATACATATTCAAGTCTTTGGTATTCGTGATGTAAATTCATCACTTTGGGCTTTTCTGTCTCACTTGTTCCTCCATTCTGTATTTGTCTCCTCCTCTCCTCTCCTGTCCTTGCTCCTGTTTTTTTTACACCCCCAGAAGAATGAGCTGAGACTTTCCTCTCTAAGCTCCTCCTCTTCCTCTCCTTATGCTGGTAACTGTCTGTCATCTCGTGGCCTTGCCGATAGGTAGACGTTGTCCCAGATACTCACTATTTGAATAACTGCACTGAGTTAGTAGTGAGACTTCTCCTCCTGCTTAAACTGTGAGAGTTGAAGTAAATGTCTGGTGTCTGGGGCAGCTTTTACCTGAGTGTGGATTTGCTGTTGTCTAATAATGCTGGCATCACCGCTTCACCATCCTGTCCAACAGACAACTCCATCCTGGTTTAACTGTTATTTTTAACATTTTGAGACATCTCTGCTTTAATAGTGAGACATGAAACATTCTGTGTCTGAGTAGAAAACAAGATGACAACGGAACACAGGCACGCACACACACACACAGCTACATTGGTTGCCTTGTTTTCTACCTGGAACTACGGTGGCCCGGAAGTGCAAATCAAGAAAAATGGGGATACACTTCGGCAAATCACAAAACACAATGACGTTAACTCCAAACGGAAAAGGGTGATACCTGCTACCTGTTGATAAGGCTCGTCACTGATTGGACACACGTTGGGCACCGCCGCCGGACAAGGAACGTGAAAACAGCATTTACTTCCTGTTAGAAAGACAGACAGTGCATTCATACAATCAGGGACGATCCTCTAAGCAGCTACCGCCCTTTTCTGTTAGAAGTTTATATTGTTGTGTTTTCTTATTTGTCCTAATTTGTCGTTGTTATTTGCACTTCCATATGAGACACTGCCATGGTTGGTATGACTCTCACACGCCTTGTCATGGCTGAAGCACAAATCTCACAATAATGACACAAAACTCCAAACACATCCATCTACTAAGCCGCCACTGCACCATAGTGTCACTTGTTATGTGTCCACTGTGTCACGGTTGAGTCTATTTACAGCTTCAGACCCCCACAGTTGTGCTAAAATAATCAAACGCCAGTTTCCATGTGTGTCTGCTGTCACCGTGTCACAAACGTGTGAATGCTGAACTACTCACTCATTCTCTGCATCTGCCAGCGGTTGCTTTTTGGGGATTTTATTACAACTAATGAAGCACAACAACCCGCTCTTTTCTGTTGTGTTACTTGTTTTAAAGGAATAGTTTCACATTTTGGGAAAGGAGAATTTGCTTTGTTGCAGAGTGTGAGGTGAGAAGATTGCCCCCACTGTGTTTTCTGAACACTACATGTGATGGAAGAGCCAGGGTTAGGGTAGCATAGCTTAGCATAAACAATGTAAACATAAAAAACATCTAAAACCAAGAAAAGTACATTCGAAGTTCAGTAATTAATGCTGCTTTCAAATAGTGGAGAAATTGTAATGAAGTATATATATTTTTTTAGAAGTGAAGGTAAAACAAAAATAGAAAGGCCGGCCCGTATGGAGCCTGAGAGGCGGAACTCAGGGCACATTATAAAATAGTGTCATTTTCACCGTACAGACATAAAAGTGCACTACATCGTCTCATCGAACTCATCT